>NC_030853.1:3695888-3705065 GCF_000208745.1 Theobroma cacao
TATATATATATATATATATATATATATATATATATATATATATATATATATAATCAAATCTAAGCGTTTAAATCAGATTATACTTCTTGTGTTTGGCCTATTTTGTTATTTGATTTGGTTTGAACTTCTTGTGTCATAACATAATGAACATTCACACATATTTTCATAACATTCTCCCTTAAATATCCATTGTATTAGGAATATACTTTGTTAAAACCTTACTAAAAAAAACCTCATGGGAAAAAAATTGAGTGAAAGAAAAAAATAGATAATTTTTTTTAAGAATACGCTTTTGAAATACTGCCTCATTATAAATCTTACAAAGAAAACCCAGTGAGAAAAATCTTGATGAAGAAAAAGAGTACATTACGTATTTTACTCCCCTTGATGATTGCATTACTTGAAATCTTTAAAACGATGCATTCCAATCTTTTGTACCAACTTTTCAAACGTTACAGTAAAAAGCATTTCGATGAATAAATATGCTAGATTGTCACTTGAACAAATTTGTTGAATACTAATATCACATTTTTCTAAAAAATCTTGAGTGAAGAAGAGTTTTGGGGAAATATGTTTTGTACTAACGCCTTCAATGTATCCTTCCTTTAACTGAGCTACGCAAGCAGTATTATCCTCATATAACATTGTTAGAATTTCCTGGGTTGACAAGTCACACGTTTCTCGAATATTTGAGCTATAGATCTTAACCAGACACGTTCGCAACTTGTCTCATAAATTGTCAAAATTTTTACAAGGTTAGAAGAAGAAACAAATATAGTTTGTTTTACAGAACACTATGAAATAGTCATACCTCTATATGTGAATAAGTAACCTATTTAAGATCAAGCCTTTTGTGGATCAAATAAATATTCTACATTCACATAACCAATTAAATTTGATTTTGATACATTTGAGTAAAATAAGCCCTTGTCCATTGTTCCTTGGTGATATCGAAGTATATTTTAATTCCATTCCAATGTTTTTAAGTTGAAGAAGAACTACATCTTACTAATAAATTTACAACAAATGATATATCAGGTCTTGTATTCCTAACAAGATTTATTAGTGCTCTGATTATACTAAGATATGATCCTTCAAGACCAAGAAGTTCTTCATCATCTTCACGAAGTTGAAAATGGTTCTTTTTCACATCTAGTGACCTTACAACCATTGGTGAACTTAATGAATGTGCTTTGTCCATATAAAATTTTTTTAGCACTTTTGCTAAATAATTTGATCGATAGACAAAAATTTCATTTGTCAAGTGCTCAATCTAAAGACTTAAACAAAACTTTATTTTTTCAAGGTTTTTCATCTTAAATTCTTTCTTTAAGTAGTCTACTACTTTTAATAACTCTTCAAGAGTTTCAATAATATGTAGGTTATCAACATAAACAGCAATTATAACAAATTTAGATTCAAATCTTTTTATAAAACACATAGGTATATAGAATCATTTTATAGTGTTCTTTTAACAAATATTCACTAAGGCAATTATGCCGCATGCGTTTGAATTGCTTAATCTATATACATATTTATTTAATTTGATCGAATAAATTTCTTGGGAATTGTGTACTCCAGGTAACTTAAATCCTTCAAGGATTTTTATATAAATATCGATATCAAGTGAGCTACATAAATAAATTGTAGCTACATTCATTAGATGCATTTCAATCTTCCCATGTATTGCCAGGCTAATTAAATATAAGAATGTAATTGCATCATCACAAGAGAATATGTCTATTCATAATCAATACCAAGTCTTTGGGTAAAACTTTGTGCAACAAGTTGTGCTTTATATATCACAATCTCGTTTTTCTCATTTTGTTTTCGCATAAATACCCATTTAGATCACATTGGTTTCACGTCATTTGTTGTGTGGACTACAAGTCCAAAAACTTCATGTTTTGCTAGTGAATTCAATTCCAGCTTGATTACGTCTTTCCACATTGGCCATTTATTTTTATGTCTACATTCTTTAACAGATGTAGGTTCAAGATCTTCATTTTCTTTTATAATATTGAGTGTTATATTATATATAAAAAATATCGTCGACATTTATTTCATTTTGGTTCCATCTTTTCCCGTCATGACATAATTTATTAAGATTTCTTCATTTTCAATGATTTAGGCACCTAACTTTTTTTTGAAATTTTATCAATTATGTCAAGGATCTTTTCTAGAGGTTTTATTTCTTCTTTCTGACTATCTTATATATTTTCTCTTTTTTTTTCAAGATTTTTATCTTTGGAATCGATTGGTCTTCCACACTTTTGGTGTGCCTTGTTTTACTAGGACATCAATTCTAATAAGAGCTTTTGCAACTAGTATATGAGATTTAGTTATTTTCTTTACTTTAGTAAATACTTATGGTAATCGATTTGTTATATTTTGCAAATGAATTATTTTTTGAACTTTAAGCTCTCATTGCTTTTGTGTGAGGATCAAAACTAGTTAGTGATAATACATTCCAAGAAAATTTCTTTTCCAACAACTTATTTTCTCTTTTTAATGTTGAAAAAACCGTTTCATTAAAATGACACTTGGTAAACCTTACCAAGTTACCGTCAATTAATCTCTTGTTAATGGTTTTAGATTTTTAATTATAAATGGAAATCCATATCTGTAGACACCCATTCAAAATCAACCAAAAATAAAAATAAAAATAAAAATAAAAAATAAAAAAGAGGAAAGAAAAGAAAATAGGGAGAAGATTGAGCATGTACTCAGCCCTCCCTTCTCTGGTCCGTCATTACGGGGCACTTAAGGCCCTTGGAAAGTAGTCGAATTTTGGAGAATAGTTACCTCCGACAATTAGCCCCCATTTATGCCAAAGCCTTGTGAAATCATGCTCAGAAGAGCATGATTTCATCGTTGGATTGTCAAAATTTTTGGACAATCCAGCTTTTAAAAGGGGGCCTCAGATAGATTTGAAAGAAATACACAACAACCCAAAAAATACATACAAAAAAAAAAGGAAAAGCATGGGCATTTGTTTTTGAGAGTTGGTCGGTTTGGGTTTTTAAGGAGATTTTGATTTTTAGGGAGGGGTTTTTGGCTTTGGGAAAGCGGCAAAAGAGTGAGTTTTCTCTTGGGGTTGGTGTCACCGGTTGAGCTTAGAGAGAAAAAAAGGAGGGGAAAGAGAGGAGAGAGGCGCCGGTGGTGGGGAGTGTTATGGACCGACGAGGGGAAGGAGTAGAAAGAGAAAGAAAGAAAAAGAGAAGAAGAAGAGGGAGTGGCTAGGAAAGAGAAGAAGAAAGAAAAAAAAAAGAAAAAAAGAAAGAAAAGGATTTGGGTCAAGGGTCCGGTAGGCTTGCAAAACAGGCTTGGTGTGGTAAGCTTAGGTCCTCTACGGGCTTATAGAAACTGGGCCAACCTAACCCAATAAGGTAAAACTCTTTCTTTTTGTTTGTAGGCCTTTTTAGTTGGTTTTGGGTCTTACCGATTTTGTATAGATAAAATGTATTGTTGATTTAATGTTAATTATTTTAGGAAAAGTTATAAAAAAAATTTAAAAAAATTTTATTTATGCTGATTTTAGTGTTAGAAAATAAAGAATGGAAAATGAAAATAAATAATAATAATAAATAAATAAATGATAATATTAAAAAATCATAATACAAATATAAAAATTATAAAAAGTAAAAATAAATTATGAAGAATAATAAAGAAATAAAAAAAATAAGAAAAAATATAATAATAAATATAATAATAAAAAGAAGTAGAAGTAATAAATAAATAATAAATATACATTTTTGAGTAATTTCACTTAAAATTGGCAAAGAGTTGCCACTTTTAGGTGGGTCACTTAAATTTGGAGATCGAAACGGATTTTCACCGAAGCGTCGGGATAAATCCGAACTCTATACTCTAACACCTATTAATTCAAATAATTGTTTAAAAAATATAAAATGAAATAATAAATAAAAAAATAAAAAGCAATAACATGCATTAAAGAAAAATTTTTAATAACAAACACGTAAACAAGGCAATAAATCACCTTGAACTATTAAACACATTATCACATGAATTTTAACTAATTAAATCAACAAACGCGATCATATAGGCATCATCATCTTATATTGTCATAGCATGCCACATTCTTCGTGTTAATGGGGTGAGAATCTCGATGATGGGATTTCCTCGAGGAACTAGTAGAGACGAGTTCTTCCTGAGATATCTTTAGGTGAGAAAAACTTCGAGATTTCACCAAAGCGTTGGGATAGTTTTCGAATGATTTTCCAATAAGCGATTGTCGACCTCATTGTTTTAAAATTGAATAAATCATGACATCATTTTATGATTGCATCACGTGCATACATAAAACCGAGTAAAAAACTCAATCAACCAAATAATTAGTTAATAAGCAAAGGTTAAGGAGACATAGGAATAAAATCAATCTAGGCCACGATAGGATAATTTAAGATTAAATGGTACTGTTCGTGGAACGGGAGCCATGGAGGTGCTAACCCTTCTCTGTATGTAACCGCACTCTCGAACCTATCTCTAAAAAACATAGACCAATTCTTGTTCTTTCGACGGACCTAAAATTAATTTAGGATTTTATCGATTAGAATCGAGTTAATAGTTGGCCAATCACACCTAAATAAAAAAGATTGGCCAATCCTAGTAACTCGATTTTCGCCCGCGTCTAGCGGTCGGATTCTCAGACCCGCATGTTACGACAATATCTAACATATATTCCTAACCTCCTTTAAAGATCTATCTTTGTGCATTATGGTGGAGTAATTGGAACATATACTGCACATCCAAAAATTCTTAAATGAAAAATTTTTAATTCTTAACCATAAACCAATTGTATAGGAGAGAATTTATGATAACTCATTGACTTGATGCATACAAGTGTTGTTGCATGCAAAATGACATGCCCCCAAGCAGAAATTGAGAGTTTAGATTTCATAAGTAATAGCCTTGCAATTAGTTGAAAATGTTTAGTAAACAATTCTACTAGACTATTTTGTGTATGAACATAGCAACAGGTTGTTTATTAGTTATTCCAACTAATATACAATATTCATTAAAGGCTTAAGATGTAAATTCACCAACATTGTCAAGACGAATAGTATTGATTTCATAATTAGGAAAATGTGCTCGCAAATGAATGATTTAAGCGAGTAATCTTACAAATGCCAAATTACAAGTTGATAATAAGCACACATGTGACTATCTAGTCAATGCATTGATTAAAATCATAAAATATCTAACTGGTCCACATGGTGATGTATGGATCCACATATATCACCCTAAATATGTTCCAAAAATGTTGGAGATTCAATTCCAACTTTAATTGGTGATGGCTTTATAATTAATTTGCCTTGAGAGTAAGTAACACATGAGGATTCATTAGATTGAAAAATCTTTTAGTTTTTCAATAGATGACCACATGTATTTTCAATAATTTTTTGCATCATTATTGATCTAGGATGACCCAACCAATCATACCAAACATTAAAATTATTTGTAAACTTCTGCTTTACTATAGTATGAGTTTCAGCTATTTTAATATTTGTATAATAAAATCTAGAGAACAAAGCAAGTAATTTTTTCAAAACACACTTTTTACCTGAGATAATAGATGTAATATAGAGTTATTAAGTGTCTTTTTCATTCGTTGTCTCAATATGATATCCATTCAAATAAATATTTTTAAAACTTAATAAATTCGAAACTTAGTTTAAAATAATACATCCTCTGTGTATAAACTTTGTTCCTCCAGGTAGTAAAATATTGACTTTTTTGGACCCTTTAATTAATCTTGTACTATCAGATATTGTATTGACATTGGTTTCTTCAATTGTTAAGTGAAAAAAATATTTTTGTCTTTAAATATAGTATGCATTGTAGTACTATCTATTAGACATATATCTTCATCATTGATCTTGGATCAAAATAGATGAATATCCATATTTTTCTTCAATAAGATAAGATATATATATAGTAAGAAACTTACAAGTTAACATAAGAGAATATTAAATATAGAATTTATGGTAAAATACCTTGACTCTTTTAAGTTTTAGCTATAATTCTACATGGGTTCATTAGTATTCGAAATAGACAGTCCGTCCCAAAAGAATATCTTTCATTAGATACATAAGTTTTGTTATTAGTCAACCGTCAACATTTCCATTAAGATAATTTTACTATTCATTAATTTTAAAAATTATCATTATATAAAGTATAATTTCTTTCTCTCACTACCCAAGCATTCTCTTTGCTTTTCTCACTAAATTTTCTTCACCGCAAACAACGACAGCGGACGATGATGGACAGTGACGACGGATGACATGGAAAATGTTAATCGGACATTCCTCAACTAGATCTAGTGCTCTTGTGGCTAGATCTAGCTAAATAGCATCAAATTTGGCATTCCCATTGCAATCTGGCACTCCAGTAACCAGATCTGGTCAAGAGGCATCAGATTTGGCCACGGGGTGGCTAGTTGGCATAAGGAAATGTCACCATCTAGCTTAAAAGAAAGAAAAATAGTGAAGAAAGAAGAAATGTATTTTAGACATTTCACATTTACCTGTTAACGTTGTTAACACGTTTAGGGCGGATTATCCATTTCAAATACTATTGGACTTGCATGGAATTATGGCCAAAACTTAGGTGGGTTAGGGTACTTTACCCTATAATTTTTTTTTTTGAAATTTACACTAAAATTTATTATTAAAACACATAATAAGAACATATCATTTCAATATAATGAGAATATATAAAAATATCTTCATGATAAAGTTATACTAAAACATACCAACAACTTATTTAAGAAATTTCATTTTTGGATATTTTAGTCACCAATCACATGATCTAATCCTTCTTTAAAGTGGACAAGAAAATCAGCAACATCCTAATGTGTTATATCAACTTGCACATGGTTAAAATCATCTTAAACAAATTTTGTTTCAACATATATATATTTTGCTTTTTTTAGCTTTTAATGATGCTTGATAAAGTTTAATAAGATGTTTAGCGTACAACACGTATGTGACCAAGCCTTTCATCCCACATTAAGAACATACTTTTTTTTATTCCTTTTATTCTATTCACTTTTTTCTTTTTCTTATATCTCTTTATTATTCATCCATTCTTAATGGGTTAAAAGCATTCATCCACTCCTAATAAGTTAAAAGTATTCTTATTATTAAAATAATGATTTGTGTAACCAACATAATTGCAATAATTATGGTAACTTTTTTCACGTCAATGACTATAATTATTAAATAATATCGCATTCACTTCAAAGAATGGACAGGTTCATGATTTTTCATTAGTAGCTTGTTATTTTGCTTAACCACAAAAAGACATGAAATTCAAAACAAAATGTATTTTTGGATTACCCAATGTATAATATTTTCACTTGTTATGAAATAGATATCAAATAAAGTTAGATATCATTCAAAGTCAAATTCATATGTTTAATTTAAAATGTCTTTTACAAAATCTCACAATATCAAAGATAGATTTATATATGTTGAGTAAAATAATGGTTGAAATTCAACAAATAAATGATATAATTATCATATATATTCTCATGCTCAACCTGATTTAATATATCAACAAACAAAATATGATAAATACTATATAATAGCAAAATTCACATTAAGGCTGATTTTCAAGGAATGAAAACATCAAAGAGATATCAAGTTACTTACTTGATTTGCTAAAATAAACTATCAAAGATCAACTATTGAAATTCTTTTGAAGTTTGGAGATGATGAAAACTAAATAATATCAAAACTTGAGAGATTAGAGAATTTTGTTGATAACGTGTTATGAAATATAACTTGAAAGAACAATTGTAAGAGAAAGTATTTAAAGGGGGTAAAAAAGTCTTATTTGCTCTTCAAAAAAAAAAAACTCTTAACTGAATGTGTATTTACAAATGAAGTGAAAGCCTATTTATAGGTGTGAGACCTCGACCCCTACAGGCCCGTAACTAGGTGTAGACGCGATATCATTGACGAGGGGTAATTTCATCATTTTCTTAGTGAGCCCCTAAAAGTAAGCTTTTAAACAATATTAAGACCTAAGACATAAATGAATGATGAAAATAAGGGTAAAATGATGAAGAAAATAAAAATAATGATGATTTCCAAGGTAGGGGCAAAATGGTCATTTTTCATCTTGGGTAAAAAATTTTTAAGTTTCATGAACTCGAGTATTTCTAGACTATTATGGACCTTGTCCCAGTGTCAAAAGAGTAAAAAGACTGCACCAAGGATTAGTGGAGAACAAGCCAACTTGTTAAGGGCATTTTCGTAATTTAAGTGGAGTTGGATAAGCTTGAGCTATAAATATCATCTTCCAGCAGCTTCTTCTCACATTTTCAGCAGCTTCTTCTTCTTCTTCTTTCTTCCCTCTCACGTTTCTTCATCCTCCATGGGAGTTCTCTTCAAGCTTCCATAACTCTCTCAAGTTAGTCTCAAATTCATCCTTTTGTGCACCTTTTCACAAGCCCTTTGTGCTCTTTTATCCTTTCACCTTAAAAACCCTCTAAAGTCTTAAACTAATACTTTCTCTCACTATCTAGGTGTTTTAGAGAGAGAAATAGGGAGCTTTTATAATAGCTTGGAAAATTATTGGAAAGAATTTTAAATTTTACAAGACTACCAAGGTGAGTAGCAAATTAGAGTTGATTTTTAAGTGTTGAGAATGTCAATTGGATGCTAGTTAGGAGATAGCTTTTAGAATTTATAGTTGTGTGAATTGGGTTAATTGTGATGCCAATGTGATGATAGGTTCCAACGAAGCCCCACCACCCCAGTTGGACCATTAGAGGAAGTTGGAGCTGAGTAAAGATTTAACGAATACTAGTGAGTGAACTTGCATTTCAAAATTTCTTTGAAAATGTAGATGTATTTGGAGTGAAACATTTGAATGATTTTATCCAACTTTTCTTTAAAAATCTACCTAGGGAACAAGCCTTTGGTGAATGTTTCTATCTTGTGAAAATTTGCCATATAAATGGTTCATGTGTTATCATAATGTGTTGATATGTATAATATGCATTGGATGTTCCTTTTTATGTGATAATGATGACCTAGCTACGTGCGGTGTGGGAGTGCACATGAGCTAATGATGATGGGATGGTATGCATGATGATGTATATATATATATATATATATATATATATATATATATATATATATATAT
>NC_030853.1:3705181-3761316 GCF_000208745.1 Theobroma cacao
TGTGTGTGTGTGTGTTATAGAAAGTTCATGAGTATGGTATATGGTTGTAATACATGTGAATCTTGCATGTTGAACCTTGGAAATTTCTAAGCATGTTCAAGTTGATTTTGTCTTTGCAGCTAAATGGCCTTTTCTTGAGAGAATGAAAACTTGTTATTCGTGTCCTGTTTCTCACTACAGCAAAAAACTCTCGGGTTTAGAGGGTTATATCGGCCTGATTCTCTCTACAGCGAGAATGTATTCTCGTTGCAGATAGAAAGTTGCTTAAGCTTCTCACTGTAATGAGAAACTTTCTGTTTTGCCTCTTGAATCTCGTTGCAGCGAGAAACTTTCTGTCTTGCATGCTACCTTGTTTGGTTGCTGCCCCATTTTCCATTTCAATGACACCATAGTCGATCATGGACTCCCAACATTAAGGAGTTTATTTAATTAATTTTGAAATGAGGGGTTTTAGAGAAAAACCCTCGGCCAGTTGAGAAACCCTCGTCCAATTGATAATTTGAGCTCAAATTTCGCTGCAGCATGCCTTTCTGCTGCAGTGAGGACCCGTCGCTCCATTTGACTTGCTTGAGTGTTATTAAAGCTTTCATTCTTCAAATTCTTTGTTATGTATGAATCCTTCATCATCAAGTGATTAACCAATTAAGTGTTTAATGAGGGGTTTTAATAAGAACTAAACTAAATTGCATTGTTTTTTTTTTAAATAAGTGCATCATGATTTCTTTAAACTTTCCTTATCATTCGCTTGTTCCCTTCTTATGTTCACTTATTGAGTTTGTACTCATCGTTTTTAACTTCATGTTTTCAGATGAGGAGGCAGTTGGAACCTAGGTCGAGGTGTCCACGTAGTTTCGTCTCCTTGGTAAGTATCTTGGCATTTTGTAGCCGCACCTTCACCTTGGTCACTCCACTAGAAGCCCAGAGTCATTTTTTGTTGTAAATACGTACATGTGATGTAAAGTACTAAGATGTATGCCTTAGACCTTATCTGTATATTTTGATTAGTAATGCCACGACGAGTTGGCAATCGTTATCAATATTTCGAATTGAAATTATGAAATGTGACTTTACCAACTTTTGATGGAATGATAAACATGTCATATAGATAGGCTTGCTTTGACTTAATGGGCTACATCCATTGGGCCCATGCGCGGGTCATGGCTCGAAAATTGGGTCGTGACAATAGGCTAATAACTCTTTATCTTGATAGAATTTACAAGATAAAGATAACATTTAGGGGATTTGATTTGGATGGATTAAATTTTGATATTAATCCAATTTAATTTATATCCAAATCTAGATATATATAATAAAATCTATCAAAATAGAATTTGCAAGATAAAGATAATACTTAAGGGATTTGATTTGGATAGATTAAATCTTAATCTTAATCCAATCTAATCTATATCCAAATCTAGTTATTTATAATTAAATGTAAGAGTTCAAATCAAATTATACTTCTTGTGTCTGGTCTTGTTATGCTGTTTGATTTCGACTGAACTTTTTTCGTCATAATATAATACACATTCACACATATATTCATAACAATAATTGATTTTGCATTTTATAGTCATTTTAAATCAATAATGATATTAGTTTTCTTTTGCTTTATAGTAATTCTTAAAAAAAGCTAAAATAAAAAATAAAAAAACAAATAGTGCGTAAAAGCACTATCTAAGAATAATCTTTCACCAAATAATTATCGATTTGTTTTTCGATTTATAACTTCTAATCTTTTATGATAAATTGATACATGTATTTTTTTTATCAAATCTTAGATAAAAAATTTGTTGATATCATTTTTTATTTTTTATTTATTTTCATATATAATTTTTACTCAATTTAAGATTATTAATATCTCAATCATAAATAATCATTAACTAAATAGGGTTACCAAAAATTAAATTGGTTTCAGAAATTATTGTTGCCCAAGCCTATAATATTATGAATTGATGGCCACCCAATTCCCTACTTTTCATGAAGGGGCAAGGGCTAAAGCAGAAATAGATATTGTTGGCTATAAAGTAAATAAAGTGCTCCACCTACAGCCTACATTTAAAGACCCTTCAATTATTTCCCCATCTCTCCTAAATTTGTTAGTATTTCTTTACTTTACTTTTGCAAATGTGAAGATATGATGCACAATAATAATGGCTTTTTTTTGACAAAGTCTCCTGTTTTTGATTGTTAATAATTGTTCATAAAGCTATTCAAAAAAAAAAAAATTGTTCATAAAGAAGAAAAAGAATAAAGAAGGATTTTAAACTCTCACGTCTTCTAAATTCTCTTATTTTTGAACTCTCCAACTGAGTTCAATTTTTATAAATTGCATTTGAATAATTTTAAAGTCGGTTAGTTCAATTAATCAAGAAAAATTTTCATAATCGAACTAAATCAATTTAACCATTAATCAATATTCTTAAATGAAATAATTATTTTAATCAAATTAATTGAATTAAATTAATTAAAATTTATCGATTAACTCAATTAAATTGGTTTTAACTAATTTTACACACCTTACTCTCCGTGTCCCTCTAAAATCAAAATTACCATTAATTCATTTGATAGATGTAATTCATGTAATAAAATATGAGTCAGAATGTATATGAATAAAATATAATATTATATACCTATATATATTTAAAAAAAAAAGAAAACCCTCAATTATTAGTTCCTCAACTCAACATGCACGTAGTTGACCGTTGGTTCCTTCGTCCCTCCGCAGTGGTCGACAGTCATGAGCCAACCAAACATAAGAAAAAAAAATTAAGAATGATTAATTTTTTAATTAAATTATTTTCTATTAATCCAATAAGCTGGACTTTTCTGATAAACGATTAGATTTCCTCCACGAGCGATAAGTACGAGTATCCACTCTTCTTAATTTTTTTTAAATAAAAAATGAAAAAATTACTAATAGTACAATTCTTTTTTATTTATTTATTGAAAATAAAAATAAAATTGTTTTTAATGAAAAAAATATTAAAAAATAAAATCATAAAGCTTTAAGAATTCCTTTATATTATGAAATCAACAAATTAGATTTGATAATTTTAGACACGAAATGAAAAGACACGTGATTAAATAGATTTGAATTTGACCTTAATATGTTTCATGTTTAATTATATCTGACACAAATAATACGTTTAATTAATTATGTTATCGTATTTAAACATGTATATATGACATATTTATCAATTCGTTAAAATTAATTATTAAATATTATTTTAAACTTACTTAAATAATTTTAAATAATTATTTTAATTTTTTTAAAATTTTATAAAGATAATAATGTAATTATCCCCACACACTAATTTTAAACTTTTGATTTGTTTTAAGGTTAGATGTTAATTATGGATTTTATTAATATGAATATGATAAACTGATAATGAATTTTATATATATTATTTATATTAAATTTTATTGTATTTAATATTCTTATTTTATTTTATTATAATTATTTTTATAATTTTAAATTTTAAATTTAAAAAATAAATTTATATTTAATTATAAATATTTTTATTTAATTATTAATCGTATCGCTTCTTGAATGAACTTGTTCAAAAATACCGTCTCATATAATATTAAACATATTTGTATATATATTTTAAATATTATTATAAATAATTATTAATATTTTATTTTTATTTAATTTTATGTATTTTATATCTAACTCGACAGGAAAACAGGAATCCCCGTCTGACAACAGACGCCGTAACCGCATTATAAAGGGCAAAGCAAACCTCCCTCTGTGTTCTACGTCTGCGTTTCCTACTTTCTTTCATTCTGAGAGTTTGAGAGGAAGAAACCTTTGAACTCTTTTCCTTCCAAGAACATGTCGCTTCTTTCAGATCTTGTTAACCTTAATCTCTCAGACTGCACTGAGAAAATCATTGCTGAGTACATATGGTCGGTCCCCTTCAGTTTTCCATTCTTTCTATATTTCTCCATGTGTATTTGGTTTCTTTGAACGTGTCTTCTTTTTTGTTTTGAAATATGTCTAACTCAGTGAATCTGTCAATGGGTTTGGTTTACTTTTTTGTGTTTTTGCTTTTCATTTCTAGTTGGTTTCGCCTATACTCTGTTTTGCTTGCTAACATAATCAAAACAGAGTTTGTTATGAACTTTGGTTTTGAGAAAGCTTCTCTTTTCATTAACTGTATTGATCCATGATTCAATAATTGTAACTCAAAAGTGTCCAGAATCTTATGTTCTCATCTTCTATACTAAAAATTTTCAGTTGATGGCTTCTGCCTAATGATGGGTATACTTTGCTTTTTGATTGTCTTCTTTTTCTGATTGTTCAATAGTTTCACAAGTAATTTCGAGGCAACTTTTCGCTGCTTTTGAGTCAAAGTCTAAAAAATCACTAACTTCTTTTCCCTGCCTTTCATCTTTGTTACTACTGATGGAAAACTTTTTGCTTTTTAAATTTTTTAATGAATAGGATCGGTGGATCTGGCATGGACCTCAGAAGCAAAGCAAGGGTAATTGGTTTTGCCCCTAGGAAAGTTTGTTTTTTTTTTCTGCTATTGTCTACATTTATAAGACTTTCTAATAATATGACTGCTTTAATTTTGTTATGTAAAGACTCTTTCTGGACCTGTGAGCGATCCTTCAAAGCTTCCCAAGTGGAATTATGATGGTTCCAGCACTGGTCAGGCTCCTGGAGAAGATAGTGAAGTGATCTTATAGTATGTTTTTTTTTTGCCCTTTTCTCTTCAATCTTTTTCCTTTCATTGAAAAAAGTTGAAATATTTGGTTCTTTAGCCTTTATTGTTTTCTGCAAGATAGTGATGGATTTTTTTATATATATTTTCAATGAAATGGAACAGTCCTCAAGCTATCTTCAAAGATCCATTTAGGAGGGGCAACAATATTCTTGTAAGTTCTGTTTCATCTGCTATATTTTGTAATTTGTAACCCAATCTTTTTGGACTAAATGTATGGTTAACTGAATGCTAACTTCCAGAACGTGCAATTGACCTTTTAACTTTGATGATTGAATTAGGTCATGTGCGATGCTTACACTCCAGCTGGTGAGCCGATTCCCACAAACAAGAGATGCGCTGCTGCAAAGATATTTAGGCATCCTGATGTTGTTGCCGAAGAACCCTGGTATTTTCCGTCACTTGCCATGGTTTTCTTCCTTCTTTTTTGGGATTAAATTGGACGAGGCTTAGGGGAAAGGAGAGAATCCAATCTTTTAACTACTTCACACTGTGTGATTTAATCTGATACGGGAGAACAGGTATGGAATTGAGCAGGAGTATACCTTGTTGCAGAAGGATGTTAAATGGCCCATTGGATGGCCTCTTGGTGGCTACCCCGGACCTCAGGTAATGAAGCTTTCTTTGCTTTCTTTCTTTCAAACATTATTTTGTATTTCATCTTTATTTTACTAGGTTTGTTGTTCTCTGTAATTCATTAATTGCTGGACTCATAAGCATCTGTCTTTTCTTAAAACTTTTGTTTATTTGCTAACCCAACTTTTGTCTTCATAAGGAAAAAGTAACTGTCATGCATTCACACGAGCTTCTGTTTTTTCAGTTTCTTTTGTGTTCAGCATGCTAGTTTTTTTTCCCTCCCTACTGCTTTTTGTGCCAACCATCTGTAATGATCTCTGCAGAACTGCCACCATGTGGATGGATGATATTAGTAGCGTACGATTGCTCTTAGTGATGCCATATTTTTAAAGCAGTTTTGTTAATATACTCCTTTTTCTATTAGGCACTCGCTTTCCTAATTATATGACCATCTGGACATGTTGGAGGATTCAAGTTCTTTCTCATAGAGAAGTAGTAGCTGATATGATGCTTTTGTTTTTGCTTGACAGGGACCTTATTATTGTGGTGTTGGGGTCGACAAAGCCTTTGGCCGTGATATTGTTGATTCTCATTACAAAGCTTGTTTATATGCTGGAATTAACATCAGTGGCATCAATGGAGAAGTGATGCCAGGACAGGTAAGAATGACCATATTTTCTTTTTAATTTTATGTTCCAAGTGTTAAGGTGCTGATTGAGGCTGCTTCATTGTTTCTCAGTTATTGATTATGTTAAGCTTAACCTTTCTTCATCTTTTATAGTGGGAATTTCAAGTTGGTCCAGCAGTCGGCATCTCTGCTGGAGATGAGTTGTGGGTTGCACGTTACATTTTGGAGGTAATCCAGCATGCTTTAGTCAAAGATCATACAAGAGTTTTTGCTTCTACTCTAGTTGTTTTGACCTAATTATTTTTGTTTCTGAATTACAGAGGATTACCGAGATAGCTGGAGTGGTGCTCTCCTTTGATCCTAAGCCAATTCAGGTTCGAATAGTTGGTTCCATTAGCAATTGTTTTCTCCCTTATGGTTCAAACAGTGTGTTCTCTGCTTTGCTCAAAACTAGGGACTTAAAGCTTATTGAGTTATTTACCTTGTTTGATCCCAGGGAGACTGGAACGGTGCAGGTGCTCACACAAATTACAGGTACGTTTTTAATTGATTCTGAGAAGTTGATGGAAGAACCAATTAAGTACTTTTGTCGGTTTTCTCTTGTTCCTCATTATGAAGTTTACATGATGTTTCAGTACAAAGTCGATGAGATGTGATGGAGGCTATGAGGTTATCAAGAAAGCAATTCAAAAGCTTGGGCAAAGGCACAAAGAACACATTGCTGCATATGGAGAAGGCAATGAGCGCCGTCTCACTGGGCGACATGAGACTGCTGACATTAACACTTTCTTATGGGTAAAAACTCGTAGAACATCATGACATTTGTTTCCCTCTATCACAGTCTGTATAAGTAATGTGCAATGTGTCCAATGCACTTCAGAATGAATTTGTCAGCATTGTCATGATCTGTGTGCTTTTCCATGAAGCTCCTACATAGTGGTTTGCCATTGAAGTTCTTAGCACCATTCTAACTTCTTTGGTGTGCTATGTGTAATCTCCAAGAATGTGCCTTGTCTGAAATATCTATCTGATTCTAATGTTCTTGTCATTCCAACTGTTGGATAGGGTGTTGCAAACCGTGGGGCATCCATCCGTGTTGGCCGGGACACTGAGAAAGAAGGAAAAGGGTATTTTGAAGACAGGAGGCCAGCTTCAAACATGGATCCATACGTTGTAACTTCCATGATTGCTGAGACCACCATCGTGTGGAAACCATGAGGGCAATTGCTAGCCCATCTTTGTGATGTCGTTGCTCTCTTTCCATGGTACAAAGGAAAGAGCTTACCTTTTGTTTCCAGTAGGATACACTCATTTCTGTTCAGTTAGCACAGCTTTCTTTCCATTTTCAAGCTGTGCATCAAGGGCAGTAGCCCTTTATATTCGAGGTAGCAAGGGTAGTTTCTGTTGCTTCCTTGCAATTACAGTGTTAAATAAATACGAATGCTTATATTTCAATAATGAAATCTGAAAGGGCTGGATTTTCAATTTCAGAATCAGTTCATCTGTCTTTGCTTTTGCTCTGTTTTTTTCTCTGTTTCATTCATACTTCAAAGAAAAAAAAAATTACTACAACATCTATACGTTATCAAAGATTTAGGAGAAGAACTTCTAAAGATCAAAGTGGCCTTTGCAAACATTTTGGAATATTTTTCAGTCAAAGATTTGAATATATTTATATTGAAAAAAACGTAAAATTATTTTTTAAAGTATGGGAATGTTTTTTATTTAACTATTAATTTTAATAATATTTAATTTGTAAGCATATAAGAATTTTAATTACATTGAATAACTTTTATTAAAAATATACTTTTTGTCTATTAATAAAATTTATCTAGTTTTATAAATGAGAACTTTAATCACATTGACCGGCTTTCTTTAAAAAACTATTTTTCTCAATTCTAATAATATTGAATAATTTATAAATTAATATTAGTACAAAATTTCAATTTTTATATAATTGAAACATTAATTGTCTTTTATTTATATACAATAAACTTTACACTTTAGAAACATTTGTATTTTATATGTAGTTATTATTTTTAAAAAATTGTATTAATGTGTAATGCATGTGACAATAAAAAGTAATAAGCAATTCAGATACTAGAAAAGTTTGTGAGTGTGAAAATTGAATTGGTAAATTGTTTTTTAAGTTAATTGATACAAAAATAGTATAATAATTAGGATTCTTCAACTCAAAATTAACTAGTTATATTGTTTAATTAATTTATAAATTTTTTGGTTGATAAATATTTGAGAAGAAAAAATGGAAGAAAAAATTAAAAACATAAAATATAAATTGATGATAAAATGTTTATAGTTAATTAACGCAGAAAAATAAAGAAGTTTATTTTTTTTGTTTATAACCAAAGCCCAAAGCATAAAGCATAAAGCATAGAGCCCAAAGCCCAAGCCCAAAAATTTCCATTCCTGGTTTCGTCATTTTTATTTTTCTTCTCTGCCTGCCTGCCTAACGGAATTAAACCCACGGTTTTAGGTAAGGAGGGAATAAAGCAGGCACCGGCGAAGATGTTTGTACGGAAAGCAGCGGTTAGTTTGCTAAGGAGAGTTCGCCTTCCTTCTCAATCCATCTACGTTTCGGCTTCTGCTTCCCGACCAGTTAAGGCAACCGCCACTCCATTGCCGTTTCCTCTTTCCAGTACGTTTCGATTCCATATGAAAAGTTTCAACATTTGTGATCTTTATTTCTGTTAATTTCACTCTTTAAAGATTGAGATTCAAATATTTGAATTCAATTGAGTGAAGCTACGTTGACTTAAATCAAGCCTTTATCCTTTTAAAAGTGAAAGAGCTCAGTTCGCTTGTTTATAAGGCCAATTATTTGAATTATTTCCCGGAGGCTGTATCTAGCGCCAGCAGTTCGTGTTATTGTGTGGTAATGTGAAGGTAAGAGTATAACAGATAAACGGCTTGAAGCGGACGTCAAAGTAACAAAACATGTTAATTACACGAGTTACGTGACATGATACGTTTGATATGTTTAAATACGATTAACTTGTTACACAGTTAACCCATTTAGACATGTGTATAAGTATATTTCTTCTATATCTCATTGATTTTGTTAATATGATTGCAGGCAAAATAAAATTCCCCTATCAAATTGGTTATGGGAGTTCATGGAGGATGAACCATGCTGATCCTTCTATTTGGATTATTCTGTCTGTACAAGCTGGTATATTCTATTTTCATGGGGTTTCCAGAAATTTAATTTTAGTATGTAGTGACGTGACAATAGTGTTTTCTTTGTCTCACTTCTTTGTTTTGCGATATAAGCTAACATATATGATACAAAGTAGGCTTGCAAGAAATAGGAGAATGGCTGTCTTTATAAAACTAGTGTTTTCTACTCCTTGTCAATAAGACTCCCCATAAATTTAAAAAGAAACAAGAGCAATAGTTGCAAAAAAAAAAAAAAAGTAAAATTCATAGATAAACAACTTAATTAACCTACAAATCCATTTCTAGGAAGTCCTCTATTGATGTCTCAAAAATAGATAAACATCCAGTTTGGGCTGACTCATCAACTAATAAAGAGCTTTAATAAGGATAAGGAGGTTAGCTTCATTTGTGTACTATATTTTTTGAGGAGCTTTCCTCACAAAACTGTGTCCGTTTTTCATGAAAGGCATCATTATTCTGCCTCTAAGTAACATTGCTTTGGAGTTGAACCAAAAGAAGACAAAATACATGTATTGCTTTAAGGTGTAGCTAACATCAATGAAAATGCTTTAGCTGTTTAAAAAGTACTTTTAACCTCATTTTACTCATTTGTTTTGTTTGGTTATTGTTTTATGAATGGTAAATTGCTGAATAGTTCTTTCTTGATGACTCTGGTTTCTTTGCAGCTATAATTTTGGGTATAAATGTCAACCATGTTTTAGCAGAAGATGTGTCAACAAGTTCTGAAAGTGATGAGCAAGGTGCTAATATTGTTGGATTACGCAAAATCGAGGATGGCTCTGTGATATCCAATATACACACATCTAAGTGGAGAGTTTTTACGGATAATGGGAGGGACTACTTTTTGCAGGCAAGCATTTTTTTTTCTCTACATTTTGTGTCTCTGTTTTAGTTTCTGATTTGCTCTCTCTCTCTCTCTCTCTCTCATAAATGATAGGGAAAACTAGAGGAAGCAGAAAAGTTCTTCCTTTCCGCACTCAAGGAAGCGAAAGAAGGATTTGGGGAGAGGGATTCCCATGTTGCATCTGCATGCAACAATCTGGTTAGTCCACTTCTGAAATGCTTTTGGCTATTATTATTGTGCATGAAGCACAAATACTCCGACACTCTCTATTCATATCTTATCAATTGCAGTACCCTGATCCTCCCAATACTTTTGGGCACGTACCTGATACTATAGAAACAAAGAACAAGAATTATCTTTGATACTCTAGGAATACTTGTTGATAATTGAGCCATAATTCATGATATGCAAATGATGTACATTGTTTGGATTATATTGATATTGAGGTTTTGATGTTACTTCTATTGTTTAGGACTTTGAGTGGTTTAAAAAAATTGCTTCTACAAGGAAATGGATTTGAAATAGCTCTGATTAGACTTACCTTTTTTGTTATTCTCTTTGAAGCACACTACATTAACACTGCTTAATCCCTTATCACTTATATCATAATGCAATTTTAGGACTTAGATTTTATTTTTCTATATGGTAAATGCAATAACTATTTTAATTTCATGACGGATGAATGGCTCATTGATATCTTCTATAAATATCAAGCAAAGTTTTTATTTTTAGTTGTAATTCTTCTTATTCTGGTTATTTATAGTCTTATGCACGCAAAGACACATATGTACGACTTATCACAGTATATTGCCCATATGAGTTGTCCACTTTTGAATATTAGTTGTGAGAAATATACAATGAATTTCTGGTAGGTGTTCAAGAAATAAATTTTCGCTAGGCCGCTGATAGTAACGGATATTTCCATAAGTGAACTAATAAGGTTCAAAACACTAGCTTATTTCAGTCTCATGATTTTGGCTAAGTTTGTTTCTAAATTACAGAGAGCAGTTGCAATCTTTGTTGGTTCTATATAGTAATTGTCTTTTATTGATTGATTAAAACTTGTAATTGTCTTTTTGACTCCTCCAGTATCTTCTTTAATGCGTGGTTTTTGGCAAAGACTGGTGCTTTATAATTCATTTTTAACATCTCACAACAGAAATATGAGGAAAAAGAAGTTTGCTGAGGAAAAAAATGCAAGAGAGGGAAGTATTATAGAATGATGTGGACTGTACTCTGTGGAAGACATCAGCTGATTAGCAAGTGACGTCTTGGGTAGGGGGAACTTGGAAGATGTGGTTTATAAGATGGTAGTAACTATGATTTTATTCAGCAATATGAAGTCCAGGTTTTCCAAAGATGTTGGTTACGACAGTAAATTTGTCATAAGCTAGGTGTATAATACTATGTAGAGCTTATACAAATAATGTTGATGCCAATGTTGACTGTTGAGGTTGAGATAGGGTATATTTAAGTTCAAAGAGTGAAAAGTATCATCAAGATGATGGAAGCAATCACAGTACAGATGGTATCGTGGTCGGGTACAGTTAGTATGAGATTATGGATCGGGCTATGGTAGGTGTCAAAAAGGTTCAGGCACCTTAAGTTTGCAATAGTGATTTATTGCGGGGTTTATTGGTGATGGACACGCACATGCATTCTTAACAACACAGAAAATGCAGTTTAATTAGAATTATGGATGTTGATTACCGATTCAAGATAGCAACAACATAAGGAGATAGAAAAACAGTAAGTGATGCTACTTCTTTTCTTTAGATTCTAGAGATAGCAGCTTGGAAGCTTCTCACTTCCCTTGGACATTTCATTCCTCTCCCTATACGCGTAGATTTTGTGAAACCCTAATATTTTTATAACGGTAAAATGGTCATTTGACCAAAAGGCAAAATGGTAAATTTGACCAAAAATGGAAAAATGGTAAATTTGACTATATTTAAGATAATCCTAGGTGAACTTCTAGGAATAAATTTTCACACATAATCAAAGCTTATTTAAGTAAGAAAAACAAAGTAATAAAAAATTAGAGAGATTTACAAAGTAAAAGGGGTAATTTTCACACTAAGGGCAAAATGTTAATTATATACCCGAAAGTAGAATTTATAACTTTTCATAGATTTTAGAACCTTCAGGCATCAATAGCATAAAGAAAATCACAGTGGACTTTTTCTTGGTATAAAAAATTTGTAAAACAACATAAATAGCCTTTAGGGGGAAAATGATCATTTATCAAAAGACCTTTAGTATGCCTTAGGTATAAAAATCTTACTTTCATTCTTTTTTCTTCTCCTCCCCCAAACCCGCTGTTTGGTATTCTTCATTGTTTTTCTCCTTATTCTTCTTTGTTTTCTTCATATCTCACTCATTTGAACTCCAAATGGAGTGTTCTTGAGCTCGTGTCCAAGGTTTTCAGCCATCCTCTTTCATAATCTCCCATCAAAATTCTCAACAAAAACCTTCATGCTATTCTAGCTCTGACCGAACCTATTTTAAAGAGATAGAGTTTCTCTCTTCAAACTAGCTTGCAAGACCACTTCCAAGTGTTGCTCTCTTTCATTTTCAAGCACTTTCCACCTCCAAATTGGTCTAGATATTGAGGTATATCAAAAAACTTTCATGATTAAGTTGTGATTAGTTCTTAATTAATTAATTAGTGCTAACAACTAGTCTTATTGTTTGTGTTAGGACAACTTCACCACAAGTCCACCAAGGTAAGTAGAAGTTGAATTGAGATAATTGTGATAGTTAATGATAGCTTAGAATGTGGATTAGGTGCTGTTTTGATGAATAAGGATTAGTGATGAAACAATTGGTAAGTGTTGTTAAAATGATTAATTGAGTGCTGTAGATGACTAGTTTAATGACGTAATTTTGTTGGTGTAACTTGACTTTAATTTATTTAAGGTTGGAATTATGAATTGTATGAATGAATTAAGTGCTGAAAAATGATGATAATGTTAATGGAGTTATGAAAAGAAGGATATAGCACTAGGTTGATTAGTTAAATTGTAGTTAGAAACTAGTTAGTAAAACTAGTAAAGTTTATTTATGGAAAATTCATTTTTAATATCAATGTAGTTTTGATGCAACTCACTCATAAGTTTTGTTGACTTCTTCTTTCAATCAACTCTAACCCTCAACTATCACTCGAAGTGGATATATGGGGTCTTGGTGGTGCCTAAAAATATAAAATTTACATCAAATCAACCAAAACACTAAATGAATTTCCATAAGCAAATTTTACTAGTTTTGGTAACTAGTTTCCAACTACAATTTGACTAGTTAACCTAGTGCTAAATTTTTTTTTTTCATAACTCTATTAGCATTTTTATTATTTTCAGCATTTAACTTATTCATATAATTCATAATTTCAACATTGAATAGCTTACTTAATGTCAACTTACATCAACATAATGCCAATCATTAACCTAGTCATCTACACCACTCAATTAATTGTTTAGTCTTGCAGAGCCCACCTTGTAAGAACTAAGTCCAACCAAGGGCAAACCGCCCATGGAGTAGTGCCAACCCTTACTACTTGGGGTTTTGCTCATCTAGAGCACATAATCTTTGATGTCCTAATCATATAACATTAAGGGCCATCTGACACCTTTTACCAAGCATGTGTCCCAGTTTGCCAACACATGACTAGAATCGCACTCCCTACTAGCTAGGAGATCAAACATTATGCATAAAGACTAGTGTCTACTATTGTAAGCTATAGGTCTTTACTTAGGTGGCTCCACTTCATTGATAGTTTAATTCGCCTTGTTTTGACTCTTTCGGTTTTTATAGCAACTGTAAAGAGTCTTTTTAATAATGAAAATTGTAAAACAAGACTCTGGAACAAAATAGATGATGAATTTCTTGCAAATAATTTAGTTGTTTATATTAGGAAAGACATTGCTAGCCTTTTCAGTACAGAGTCAATAATTGATGAATTTGAATCTAAGAAACATCGTCGAGCACAGCTTTCCTAAAAGATTATTTTAAGTCTTTCTTTTTTTGTTTCTTTTGATTTACATGTATCAAATTATTATCAATTATGAATATTTTAATTATTGGTTAAATTTAATATATTAGTTTTAAAAATTTTTAACCCTTATTCCTCTGTCTTTGGCCTCTCAACAAAAGTTGGCTAGCTCTACTCCGGGTTAGCAAGCTCATAAATCCCTCTTGAAGAATGACGTGTGCTTCGGTGGTAAATTATAGAGAAGAAAGTAAAGTAAAAATAAAAGGACAAAAGAGAAAGAGAAAGAGGTGTGGAGAAACTTAAGAGTTAAAGAGGGTAAAGTTGAGTGGGGAATAGGGGGTCATTTTGCTATTCTTTATTTGTATTAGTTATTAAATAACAAAATTATTTTGAGGGGGCCATTGAGAGAAAAAATATAGAGTATATAAAAGATTTTAAAAATTTTGGAGAGGCTACAACCCCACTATAACTATAAAAGCATCCGTCCTTGACCATTACTCATTTAACATATCCCAATGGGTAGTCACACCATGTCACCCAAATCAAGTCCACTGATATGGCGATCCTTCGAATGCTTCCAAGATTCATCAACCATGATACAATTGAATCCACATGGTCCATATGAAATTATACGTGATCAAAAAGGTATACGTTTCTAACAATCTTTATCACGCATCATATCTTGTTCAAATTCTCAACAACAAGGTTACATATAATATGCTGTCAACATTAAATGCATTCACAACGTCCTTATCAACTCATGGTCAATGTGACCAGCGATGCATTTTATCAAGATTAAATCATTAAACAAAACTAATTTCAAATAGCTTGCCTTTCCAACAATCTTTATCACGAACCATATTTTGCTAAATTCTTAACAATAAGGTTAAATATCATATTTCCTCAACATTATACACATTCACAACATTATTTTCAACTCATGAGCAATATGACCTGCAACACATTTCATCAACATTTAATTCATCAAACAAGCTAATTCAAATAGACGCTTGTTCCCTTGTAAGTACATAATGGTAGACACATTTATGTAAATATGTATACTCTAGCATAGCTTTTGAAAGCATACTTTAAAACATCATTTCAATTCATATAAGACTCACGAACACACATCCAAGATCAGCATATATCAAGTATCCAATTGCACGTTGGAAAATTTATATTTCATGCATTTTTAATATTAAAGTAGTTTTGATGCAACCCACTCATAAGTTTTGTTGACTTTTCCTTTCAATCAACTCTAACCTTGAACTATCATTCTAAGTGGTGTGTGGGTTTATAAGTAGACTATTAGTTTTGTTAGTTAGTTTCCAACTATTATTTGACTACTCAACCTAGTGCCAAATTCTTCTTTTTCATGTCTCCATTAGCATTATCATTGTCTAGCACTTAACTCATTCATACAATTCATAATTCTAACATTGAATAGCTCATTTAGTGTCAACTTATACCAACATAATGCCATCATTAAATTAGTCATCTACACCACTCAATCATTTTAACAAAAATTATCAATCTTTTCATTATTCTATTAATCCTCATTCATCAAAACATCTAATTCACATTCTAAAAGATTAACCATCTCAATTATCTCAATTCAACTACCATTTACCTTTGTTGACTTGTGAAGTTTTCCTAGTACAAACAATAAGACTAGTAGTTAACATTAATTAATTAACTAAGAACTAATCACAACTTAATCATGGAAGTTAGGGTTTTGATAGACCTTAATGTCTAAACTAATTGGAGGTGGAAATTGCTTGACAATGGAAGATAATAGTACGATAGCGTTTGGTACTGTACAATGTAATGTGATTATAGGTAATGTGATTGCAGGTAATGTGATTGCAAACAATGTGATTATAGGGAATATAACATTGCAGTGTTTGGTATATAAGTAATGTAATGATTAAAATGCAGAGAAGATAACATTACAGTGTTTGTTTTACAAGTACTTTACAGGGTATGTGATGTTAATTTCTAAAACTACCCTTATATATTAAAATACAAGTTTAACATGTATTTTTTTATTGTTAATTTTTATATAATGTCATTTTTAAATATATTTTTAATTAAATATTTTATTTTCATTTCTTNTATATTTTATTTTAAATATTTTTTAAAAAGATAATATTTTATTTTTATTTCTTAATACGTTTTATATGTATACATTAATGTGATAGCTTCCTCTCTTGTAACTAATATCAAATTGGCAATAAAATACCCATAATTCTCAATCTCCAATTAATTTTTTTTAAAAATATCATAAATATAAAATAACTTGCTATCAAGCTAAAACAAAATATCAAGCATAGCATCACCAAAACCATATAACTGAAAATCATAAATGAAGTTCCTTGATTGATGCTTTAAACCAAAAGCCATAAAGTTCTAATAAAACCAAAGTTGAAGTCACTTAAAGGATAGACACACCATTGTTAAAAAACAAAAGAGTTCAAAGTTAATAACACTATTAAAGTTCACCCTAAATTGATAACTAGCTCATTGCAATAACAATATCCATCATTGCTTTAGATTGAGCCACTAAGCAAAGGCTTCACATAAATTTTCTGCAACTCCTTTGACAATGAAAATAGATAATTTATCTTCCACATATCACTAGAGATGATATGTCCAGCCTTAACAATTTCTTCAGGAGTCAAACCTTCAACTCCCTGAACTATCTTAGCTACACGCTTTTTCAACTTTGCATCTTCAGCCATGAATTGAAAACAACTTGCTAATTTATCAATTCCTTCCCTTGCACCTTGACAGATTTCTCCAATTTTATCCACATTAGATTGGAATGCATGAACAATGTTGTCACCACTACTTTTTGTCTTAGATTTTTTGCCACTCACCTTTCTGTCACCTTGCTCTATAGTCCTTCTTCTAACAGCAATGGATCCCTCACTATTGGTAGCTTGAGCAGGAGAAACATCATCATCACCATTGTCATCTTCATCATCATTCAATGCACTGAAAGCTTTTGAAGCTACCCTTGTTGCTGCAAATGCAACTTCCTCAGTTTCTATGTTCTCCACTACATCAACTGGTGACTCCGCTCTTTCCCCAGTTGCTCTATCCTTCCCAAATATAAAGGCTAATTGATCAAAGTGAGGGAAAGGATTGTTTCTAAGTCCTGCAGCAGCTGGGTGACTCTATATATATAATCAAATTTAAGGCATCAAAAAACCATGCAAAACCAAATATATGCCTGACTTTAGAATATAATAATGTTGTAAAATAAATTAGAATCATTACCTTAACCCAACCAATCCAAACATCATCATCACAAGTAACACATTTTTTGACATCATTCCAACTGAATCCAGAATCGGAATGCGATATCATCTCAGCAATTTCCCTATATTGTGTCTTCTACAACCTCATTCTAGAGTTAATATGAGGGATAGCCTTTATGTTGCAATTTGAGATCTTTTCTTTCATCCATTTCTCAAGTTGTTGCAAGTAACTAGGCTTGAATGTCCCATTATCTCTACCCCAACTTCATTCACAAGATCAATGCAGCAGTCAATTAAGACTCCATCTTCAATAGGTGTCCACTGATGGGTCAATTTTTTGCTTGTCCTTCCTAATCCTTGAGATGATGCAACTTCCATCTACAAATATGAAACATAATATGGAAACGGCATAATAACAAATATATAGTATACAATAGTTAATTCAATATTAAAGAAGAAACATAACTTATCTAATTAAGAACAAATACAAATACGTCTCAATCAACATAAATTTGAGTTATTACAAATAAAGCATACAACTTTTGTTGAACTAAATAAAAAATTAAGTTTCATTTCTAGAAGCTATCCAATCATTCCACATTTCTTGTGCCAAGTTATTTCTCCAAGTAGTCCATGCATTTGATGTCTCAATGTATTGGATCATATCTGCATTTTCCATCGCTTTTGATTCCACATACTCTTCATCCATTTCATCCTCAAGTGGATCATGTGTCATTTCTTTCCTAATGTGATTGTGTAACAATGCACAAGCAGAGATAATTCTACATTTTGTTTTTACTGGGTAACAAGACTTCTCTCTAAGTATTACCCATCTCATCTTAAGGAATCCAAAACATCTCTCAATAACATTCCTAGCACCAGAGTGTTTGTAATTAAATAGTTCTTCTTTTGAATGAGGAGTGCGATTTTGTCTCCATTCATTCAAATGATAACGCTGACCTCTATATGGAGTTAAAAACTCCTCTCTATTTGTATCCCCAGCATCACATAAGTAGAAAAAACCTATGATAAAAAATTTATTCTTAGTACATCACTCTGAACAATGTCGAGCTAAAATAGTTAATAATTTAATGTATATTTTTCTCATACCTTTTGGGATTTTCAATCCATTTTTTCTAGATATTGCATCTCGAAGAACCCTAGAGTCTGATGCAGAACCCTCCCATCCAGGTAAGATATATATGAATTGCATATCCTGTGAACATACCCCTAACACATTTGTAGCAATTTCATTCTTTCTTGTTCTGTATCTAGGCTTATCAATTTCCAGGGCATTAACTTTAATGTAAGTTCCATCTAAAGTATCTAAACAATTCTATCGTTTCCAATAGAATAATGACAAAAATTATCCTTTAGTTGCATTTTTAATAGATTCTTATACTCAAGCTATAAATGTTTTAAGAAATTTTAGTTTACCTTAAACCATTTTCATCTGAAGTCAATTGAATTCTCAGGTACAAGCTTTGGCTTCTTTAGCAGTGTTGATTGCAATCTTAAAACAGAATTCAAAACTAAACCAAAATGCCTACTCACTGTCTCACCACTTCTAACAAATTCTCTCTTTATGATCCTATTATTTGCATGATGAGAAATGATGTACAAAAAGATAGCCACCATTTTCTCAACATTCATGTTTTTTGTTGGTGTAAGCCTACCAATGCATTGAAGCATATTACATAGTTTATAAAATGCAGCTCTATCCATTCTAATGTTTTCAATGCATGTTAAATTAGAATCAAACACCATTCTCCTAAAATTCAATTGCCTAATAATGTCTCTTATAAGTATTAGTTTTGAATTTTTTACGCTTTCTAGTATTCATTAAAATATGATAAAATCCTTGAACCAAAGTATTAGCTAAAAGTATCATGTTGAACAGCTCAATGGCTGATACAATAGCAGACACGATCGTTGCAATTTGCTTTTGAGAAAACCCTTCCATTGTGTGAACTAATAATATAAAAAAATAATTAAAATAATGAAATATAAACATTATACAAAAACAGCATATGGTAAGCACAAAGTTAACTTTTCATGTCCACCTTACAAATATTCAATTTAAAAACAGCATATAGAAGGATCCATTTTTTATATGCAGGGAATATGTTGGATAAATTTAATGTAAGTTCAATTATTACTAAAGACGATTTAATGGTAGTAATCAAAGGCAAAAAAAAATAAGATTGCACTGCAAGAAGCAGGACTCAAACCCGAGACCAATAATGCAAGCGTCGCTAAGCAATTAACCACACAACCAACTAAACAAATTGTGATAGGGTGCAACCAAAAGTTGATATAACGACTGGCAGTAACAACTAAACCTTTTTGCACTCTTTTCTTGCACCTTAAAATTTAAAAAAATATTGCAATGGTTTCTTACTGTCAAGACCAAATTTACCCTAAACAAAATAAAACACATGGGAGGTCAAATCTTAAAAAAAAAGGTAAAAAAAGAGTAAAAATTCAAATTCAGGGTTAAAATAAGGTTTTTTGGGGTCAAAATGGCAGCAAACCGCCTTTGGTTGTTTGTCAACGTGTAGATCTCGAAAAGTTACATGGATTTAAAAAAAAAGCACCCCGATTGGACAACCGAGCACAAAGTTACGACCTTTTGAAGTTGAGACACTTTGTGACCCAAAACAACCGAAATATTGTAACATTCTTTACTAACTAGTCACGCAATGGCTATCAACTAGTCACGCAATGCTTTATCAGAAATTAGTTACGCAATGCTTTATTAAAAACTAGTCACGTAATGTTCAAAGTCAGTCACGTAATGCCTATCAACTATTCACGTAATAACTTATCAGAAACTAATCACGTAATGTCTTATCAAAAACTAGTCACGCAATGCCCAAAGTCAGTCACGCAATGCCTATCAACTAGTCACGCAATGACTTATCAAAAACTAGTCACACAATATTCAAAGTCAGTCACGCAATGCCTTATCAAAAACCAAGCACAAAGAAGATGGCCATGTCTTGACGGCATCATGGATTTGGCAATGCTAGGTACAAGTTTTGCTGCTTTCAGCATTTCTAATTGGATAAAACTTGAAAACTATTTAACTACCCATATTTTGTTGAGGGAATAAAAACCAAAAATTGCAATACCAAAAATTGCAACCAAACACGCAGCATTTTATTTCATCACAATTACCTGTGCCTCTTGTTGAAGATTAGCCCAGAAATCCAACCTCTCTTGCCGATCAAGGGTCAAATTGTTTTAGTGATAAACTCTAAAATATAAATATGAAAAAAGCCCAAATTAACAGAAAAAATACAGATTAAAGAATAAAAGAAGAAGATAAAAAAGGAAAAAGAAAAAGAAGAATGGAAGATTTCAACCCATAATTTCAGATGATGAAGAAGCAGAGCTAGAAGAAGGAGGAGCGACTTTAGCAAAATGGAGAAGAAGCAGCAGACCTTCAACCCCAAAAACGATGTTTTGCTTTGAATTGTGAGTAATTTTTTTAAAAGATGATGGGTAAAAATGTCCTTAAAGACATTGCAGAGTACAATGTAATGTGATTGCATTGGTTTTGGATTGCAATCACATTACATCCATTGGCTGCAATGTGATTGCATTACAATCTTATATTGCAGTAATCTGTTACAAAACAAACACTGTAATGTAATTTAATTGAGCATATTATAGGGAATGTGACTTTACATCCCTTATACCAAACGCAACCTACTTGAAAGTGGTCTTGCAAGCTAGTTTGAAGGGAGAGAAACTCTCTCTTTCTAGAGTAGGTTCGGCCAGAGCTGGAACAACATGAGGGAGGTGTTTTTTGAGGATTTTGATGGGAGAATATGAAAGAGGATGGTTGAAAACCTTGGAAATGAGCTCAAGAACACTATATTTAGAGTTCAAATAAGTGAGATATAAAGAAAACAAGGAGAACAATGGAGAATACCAAATGACAGGCTTGGGGGAGAGGTGAAGAAGAAAGAAAGAAAGTAGGGTTTTTATACCTAGGGTGTATTAAGGGTCTTGATAAATAACCCTTTTGCCTTTAAGGGCTATTTTACACATTTTTACACTAGGAAATGTCCACTGTGATTTTCTTTATGCCACTGATGACTAAAGTTTCAAAAATCTATGAAAAGTTATAAATTCTACTTTTGGATGCATAATTACCATTTTACCCTTAGTATGAAAATTACTTCTTTTCCTCCATCAATCTCTCTATTTTTTTTATTCCTTTGCTTTTCTAACTTAAATAAGCTTTAATAATATGTGAAAATTTAATCCTAGAAGTCCATCAAGGATTATCTTAAATATGTTTAAATTTATTATTTTGCCCTTTTGGTCAAATGATCATTTTACCTCTATAAGAAAAATTAAGGTTTCAGTGATTTGGTTCAGCAGGTTAGTTTTCCTTGTAGACTAAATTCAAGCTTTTCAATGGACATGCTTAGCTATTTCTTTCTATCTCATGGTATGCTCAGGTTCAGCTGAGTGGGTGTACCTATTCTCCTTATTTACTGCTCAAGCTCTCCCATGGAGTCAACTCTATTTTTTTTTTTTTTTGCAGAATGCAGAGCGAATCTGTCTGAATTTTCACCTGTGATGTTTGAATTGCGCAGAAGTCTAGAGTTAGTGTGCCCAGAGAGTTCATAGTTTGTGGTAGCCAAACCTGATTTTGGTAGTAGGTAGTAAAAAGTTATCAGCTAGGTATTATTTGATATTGTTCGGTAACATTAAAGCTATGATCACTTGGACAAACATGTCAAATCCTTTAGTTGTATTCCCCAGCTGTTAACTTCTATTTCGATTTTGGATGTTCTTTCATCAGTTTCACTTGCTTGCTGCTTACAGTAATTGCTCAATAACAAAGTTGATGGTGTTGTTGAATTTTTTGGTTTGTATGTGTAATGTTTTTGTGCCCTAGAGCTTTTGTCATGAGTGGTCTTTCTCAAGCATATTGAAATTCTCAAACTTTTACTAGTTTGAAAATTTTAATAATTGGTATATTATGTGTGCCCCTCCTGTATTAAACAGCGCAAATCATGTTAGCCTGTGTTGGAAAGTTTAGCAGATGATTAGTTGTCTTATATTTCCTCTAGTTGTCCTTATTGACCCAATGAAACAGAGTAATGCAGCCAATTCTTTTTGCTCATCAAAGTTGTGATTGAAAGTTTTTTTTTTCTTTTCTGATTCTGTTCATTTGCATTGCATTATAGCTGCTTCTATTTAAGAAATTCATTACCTTTTTCTGTCTACTTTTTTTCCTCTTTCATCCTTTTCAGGCAGAGCTTTACAGAGTTAAAAAGGCATTTGACAAGGCAGAACCTTTGTATTTAGAGGCCATCAACATACTAGAGGAGGCATTTGGCTCTGAAGATATACGGTATCTAGTGTGATTACATTGTGAACTATGACATTATTCGTATATCATAAGGATCAGATCTCTGGTACATTCATTTTGCACAGTTGTCTTTCAAATGATATTTTAGATTTCATTAAGATGGCATATTTAGGTGCATTTGCAAACTTATATAACTTTATAATAATTATTCATGTTTCTGATGCCATACAACATACAGCATCTTCATTTCTTTAAGTGTTATAACTGCCAATTCTGGTTAGGATTTGATGCAGAAGAAACTAAAGCTAATTCAAAGTAGGTTTCAAGGAGAAGACTAAGATTTGGTAATTCGATTACCTTCTTACTTTGGTGTCAGGTCTAGTTTGTGTTAAGAAAGTAATTCGCATTGAGAAATTATCATGAGGAAAGAAGGAATCGGCAGGATAAGAGAAAAGCATAGAAGAGATGAGAGATTGAGAATCCTAGGAACTTAGTTTCAGTAATCATTCAAATAGGTAACTTCAGCTCAGCTCCATGCATTTTGCTTGTTTTAGTGGAAGAAAGAGATTGTTGTTTTGATTATTAAATTCTCATTGAAATTGGTCTTATGTTAGAGAAGACCTTAAATGTTTAGAAATTGATGTCCTAACTCAATTCCCGATATTAGAAAACATTGAATATGGACCAAGTAAAACCAATTTAAAAGTTTAAGATGCTACAGCCTATTAATGCTACAGCCTTCAGCGAATGGTGCTAGCAGCAATGTTTAGTATTGGGCAACAGTATCTTGCCTATTTTTCCAATTATTAAGGAAAATATTATCGATAGGGAACACTAACATTTAGAAGAATCAAGCTAAAGGAGTAAAGGAAACCCTAGGAATTAAAAAATGCTCCTATTTTGTTCAAAATTTTTATACTGTTGATGGTTATTAATGGAGATGATCTTTGTCCAAACATGAAATCTATTTGGAATTTATCTCCTTAAGGAAATAGGTAATTGGTGTTTTGTTGACGTAGTGCATTTTCCAATTTATGATTCAAAAAGGTAGATGTACCAGAAGACAGATACTGCACACACAAATAAACATTCATTGCTGTTATTAACACAGTTATAAGTTCTTCCATTGTACCTTATTAGTTATAAATTCTTCAATTGACATCCTTCAACTAGCATGTGTAAGGTTTTGCTATGTCTATGTTCAGTGACTTTGATTTGATTGTCTGGGTGCTAGCAATTACCTACTTAATATTTTTTATTTATATTTGCTCATTAAACTCCATTATCGTAATAATACAGTGTAGGAGTTGCCTTGCACAACCTGGGACAGTTCTATCTTGTCCAGAGAAAACTGGAAGAATCTCAGATGTGCTATGAGGTAATTGAATATGGTTAGAGGAGCATTAACTTAGAGATTTTTTTTTTTTTGATAATCGATATTTCTGTCTGTACCAGTTTCCCTCTAGTGGATTGTACAAGTAGTTTTAATCATATATTCCGTTGTTGGAGGTGCCTCTTTTTTTCATTTTTAAAGAATTCTTTTGCATTGTTAAAGACATGTAACTATTGCATTGGTATGATGATATCTGCACCAATATCCTATTAACTTGTTTATGAATGAAATTTTGGGTAGCTAGTTGGGTATACATAGGATGTTTGGTGGAGAAAACTTTTCTTTCTTTTTCACGTTGCTTTCACTATGTCATTACTTTTTGTCACAAAGACTGCTTATATGAGTAATGAAACATGTCATTAAGAGAACACACGAAGAAGGTAATGAATGACTATGGAATTCAGAATTTTCAACCCATATGGGAGTAGTTAAAGGTTGCAGTCTTAAACAACTCTGGTGTGAGACACCAGAAAGGAGAAACTGAAGTTACCAGTAACTTTTTCTACAAAAATTGATCAAAAATAGTATCAAAGCTTAGTTAGTGTCTAGTGTGTTAAGCTGAGGATTACAAAGTTCAGTGATGTTCCAGATGTGGAAATGTTATTTAACTTGATAAAAAACACATTTCGTACTATGGTAGAGGCTGTTGGTTGCATCAATGCACAAGCTTTCTTAACCTTCTAGTCCTTAGGCTTTGGTATTCTTTACTTCATCTATAGAATTATTAGTCTTTAAATACTGATATTATTATTCCTTATAATTTTGTTCCTTTCAACTGTTGCTAGTTGTTTGTTATTTGTAGTTTGCATCTAGCAAGTAGACAAGGTTTTAACTGGAAGACTGAGGTTATATTGTAATGAGACAGCTCCTTAGTTGTTATTAGTGGAGAACTTGGGTAGTTTGCTGCACCGTAAGAATGATTGAATAGCATGTCACTGCTCTGATTATTATGTCATCTGGATTTCAGACAATCGCAGTATTATGACATTTAAATAACCACTCATTTTCAGTTAAACTTAAAAATTGGCAATAGCTAGTCTTTTTCTAGTGCCCCTGCTTCATTATTTGTCCCCAAATCAAAGTATTGTATGTTCTCCCTTGGTTGGGAAAGGGGATGTCTAGTTGAGCATCTAATTATATTTTAACTTGTAACTCATACCTTTTTTTTTAATTTTATTATTATTTTTATATCCTTGTTTTAAACGTGAAGTATTTAATTCTAAATATTCCAGCTATCCTTTGATAGATTAAATTTCTAAATGCTTCCCTACTTTTACACTTGCCTAAACATGTAGAAATGCTATTTATTTCATGTCTATTGGGATTTTAGTCAATTTTAGCTTCATTAACAATTTGTTTGTATTTGGCTCAAAATTCTATGGTGCATTACAGTAGATTTTAACTTAATTGAATTCATTAGCATTTTTCTTCTATGTTAGACGTATGTTGAAGTTGATTTACCAATAATATTTTTCTACTAATAGTTTCTGACAACTTGATCTAACATGTTTTTTTGTCTTTGTTTTGTTTTTTTTTTTGGATAATTCCTTGAACAGCGTGCTTTAAAGGTATGAATCAGATATTGACATAGTTATTTTTTCATGTAGATATGTATATGCATTACGAACAGAGACACATATAGGATTAGAAAAAAGTTTCTTTTTAGTGTTTTCAACTTAAATGAACTTTGTAACTCAAAATTGACATTTGTTTCCTTTTCTCAATCATTTCTTTGGCATGACTAAAACTATACTACATAATGGTTCAGATCAAGGGACGTGTTTTGGGACATAGCAACATAGATTATGCAGATACAATGTATCACCTTGGCACGGTAATTTGTCAAATCTCCATATTATTTTAGTATCCTATTTTTGTTGCTACTGCCCCTTGGATTATTAATCATTTCTTTTTCTTGTGTTCTGCTCATTTTACTTTTCAATTATAATAGAAATCAATTATCACATCAATATAACCACATGAAACGTAGCTTCACTACTATGCCCCTCAGCACATATATGGATATCAATTGTCACATAAATTTATTCATGTGACATGTAGCTCTGCTATCATTCCCCTCAGTCACATTAATATCTATGTCAAGACATAATCAATTCCTTATCTAGCCTCTAGACATTTAAATCATCAATCAAGTCAAATCCCATCATATACTAATTCTCTATATAATGCATGCAAACTCACACTATGCACAAAGCAACATATACTCAATTTCACAAAGTATATGGAATGGCAACATATTCAATTATGCTCGGGCAATACACTACATAAAAGTTTGTTCCTTATGTAGTTATTTATAAAACATGTATATCTATGTGCCTTTCACATTTCACAGTAAATCAAAATTCTAGGCACATTTCGACAAATCAATAATCATGTATTTCCATGAAAATTGTTTAATGCAAGCCCACTCACCTAGTGTGCCACCAACCACAATTTAGAATCACCTAGCTCAGCTCCTCTAGCTATCAATTTTCGGAGCTTCAGTGCGACTTTAGGCAACAAATTATACCGTTAATTTCAAGCATTCCTTAATCTTCAACAAGTCCTTTCACAACCAAAATTTCATTATCAATTATGTGATTTCACTTAAACATGATCAATTTCGAAACTAGTTGAATGAACCTCATCTTCCACCATTTTACAATTAATCTTTCAATTTCAGTACATAACATCGACAACACAATCTAATACACCATTGTCCAGCCTCAACAACACAATTTCAAAAATACAATTCAACTGGTCCTTACCTTAATGAACCATGGAAATTAACTAACCAAGACTCCTAACTTATGGAGCTTGTACAAGTTGCAAGCTTATAAACAAAGATTTTAGACTGATTAAATTGAAGACGACAGCCCAATAAACTCAAATCTCACCTAAACTCCACTTACCATTATACCAACCAAGTCTAAAATATATTATTTTTATATTTTATATTTTATTTATAATTAATTATGAGGAAACTTGTGGCTAACTTGCTTGGTGAAGAAAATTACTTGAAAGTCAAGTGTGAAGGTCTAGGCTTGGAGGGGGAATTATTTGAAGGTTAATGTAGGAGAAGGCTTAGCTTGAAGCACAAGGGAGTTCGTTCATTTTTAATTTCTCATGGCTTCCTTGTCACCCGAGGATGTCAATGTGGTAGGAAGAAAGAACATGGTGAGAACTAAGTCTTGGAGGAGTGAAAAGAATTTTCTTTTTTTTGATACTTGCCGGAGAATGGAAGAAAGGAAAATGGCTTTTAGAAGTATTGGAAGAATAAACAAAAGGATTGGACAGAACATGTTACATGATCCACTTGTCTTTGGAGGAATGAAAAGGAATATGCAATAAACGCTTTAAGAACCCTTGCGTGGCATGCAAGATATGTGCCACATTATTTTATTGCTTTTTCTATTAATGGGCTAGAACAATGTGGCATGCAAGAAGCATGCCGTATTATTTTATTATTTTTCTATTAATGGGCTAATTGCCCATTAACCCTTGCATCTTTCTTCTTTTCTTATTAGTTTGTCTTCTTTTGTTCTCTTCAGTTAGGTGCCTCATTATTTTCTTTTCTTCTTGCTATTTACCTTAGTAATTCCATTGTTTTGCAATATAATCCTTAAATCTTTTCTTGATTTTGCTATTTAGTCTTTTTTTAATTCCTTTGTTTGCAATGCAAACCTTCATTATTTCAATTTAATCCTCCCATGATGCAATTTAGTCCTCCATTGTTGTATTACTTTTCCTTATTTTAGCAATTTCATTCTCCTTACATTCAATAACATTAATCTTTTATGCAGTTGCATCATTTTTCTTGCAATTGCATCATTCTTCCTTCCATGCCATCTCCATTCTTTATTTTCTATTCTCTCATTTTTTTCAATTTAGTATGCCAACAGTGAGATTTGAAGTAATTGACTCTTAAAACATCATTTTCCTTATTCTCTTATTTTCTCCTTTCTCTCATTTTATTTTTGAGCTCACCAAGATGGTTTTCCAATTTAATTAACCGTATCAAGAAATTCAGGTTTTCACATTCTCCCCCACTTATAAAATTTTGGTTCCCGAATTTAAGCCAATTGTAACTGTCCTCAATTTCCAGAATAATTATGGTTACCTTGCCTCAACTTATCAAATCGATTGTCACTTACATGATTATGGCATAACACTTTCACTGAGGCTGGTTTACTTAGACCCAAAATTCCTTGACTTGTCTGCTCAAGACTTCATTATTTAATGTAGTTTAAAGACATAACATGATTTGCACTTGGCTATCGTTGCCTGTTTGATCTCATAGCTATTTTGTCACGATCGATGTAGGCGGAATAGCAGGTGTCCACTACAACAGTTCCTGTTTACCACCATACCTGCTCGGTGACAATAGATGACATCCATTGGGGCATCTACGGGCGGAACAACAGCACCGTCCCTGTTATCCCCTGAAAAGAATTCCCATTGCAAGCAAGAACTATTCAATAAACGTACAAAGTAATCCGTCAATTACCTCAAATTCATTTGCCTAATCCATAAATCTCAAGTCACTACTCGCATTGTACAAAACTACCATGAAATCATGTAGTCTTATCACAGTAGAAATCTTTCTTGTGTATTAAGTTAACAAGGTCATCTTAGCCAAACATACTTGCATATCCCCAAATGTATCAAGCTATCTCATTACTTCTGACCCAACATGGTCGTCCCGTACAAGGACATACTCACATGCCTTAGGGTACTTGTTCTAAATCAGCCTTCTCAAAATATTGTTGGTTGACTACATCTCTCAACCTTTATGTGCCATATAGGCTAAAGTCTCCCATTAGAAAGAGTAGTACTTTTTAGTTATGCATTGCCTTAACAAATCTCAAACTTATTTAGGCTGAAGTCTCCCATCAGAAGTAGTACTTTACAGTTATGCATTGTCCTAACAAATCTCAAACTTTTATCAATTGGAAACTAACTTCATGGCTTGTTGCTAACGATTTACTATCATGATGGTCCAACTACCATCTTACTCCATGTTGAGCAATTTCTCTCTTCACAACCACCTATCATTTAGCTAATTGTGAGGTTAAAATATTCAAAATTTTCTAAGACACTCCCAAGTTACTAGTGCCAATGTCCATAATCCTCTAGTAGGTCGCATTCCCATGGTGCATTACATGTACCCTTAACGAATGGATCAATATTGTTACTAACATATTGGAAACAAATATTGCGTACATATTCATAGATGTTTCGGCTCTAGCAGACCTAGTAGTCCTGTTTTATCTACCATGGCCCTTAGCCACAGGGTACGTGATCCTATTAACGTTTCGTTAGGAGCGTTGTACTCCAAAATCTTTCTAACAGTGGCTCATGTCTTAGGTGGCATTCTTCCCTAGACAAGAGTAGACACTGATCAATTTCCCTTACAATTCATACTCAATCACTAGTTAAGGGTAGGTTTCTAAACAACATGAGATTCCTCGTAGCCTCCTGCTTGTGGGTTGCCACGTGGAACACAAACCACAAACAAGACTCTACACAAGACCCCAACTCTCCGTTGTACAGATAACACCCCTAGGACTCATCTAAACCTAGGGCTCTTAACATGGCGTTGAACTGTCACCATATGTTTTAAAAGGGAGAGAGATTTGCTTGGTGCAAAAGCTAGTTGGTAGCATTGAAGTTCTTTTATATGTTACCTTTGAGCAAGAAGCATTGTCTAATTTTAGACAAAAATTTAAAAAATAGTGTCTTTGTCATTTGCACCTTTTTTTTTTTAATTTTGTTTAATTTCTTTATGTCGGCACAATTTAGAGTTTGTCAACCTTATATAAATAGGTACTTTTTATCAGACTTTTGAGGTAGCTTTTGACACTTGAGATGTTTTCATTTAAGACATGAATATAGAAACTTGAGTTTTGTGACTTTGGCAATTGATTTTCTGATATATTAGGTGTTGGGTTTGAGATTATTGATGCTAGATCAATCTTCTAATTTTTTTCTTGAACAATGATTCTAACCTGTAATTTGAATTTGAAATATGTTTTGTTTGTTCACACTGCAATTGTACCAGGCAAGAATGTATTATAGTGATGCCCTAGCGCTACAATAGACATTACAATAATCTACTCAGCTTCTTTGTTTTACTCTTTGTCTTGGTCTCTGTTCTAAATAATGTACTTTATTTTCATGTTAGAGTGACTTGTAGTTTAACTGCAGGTACTATATCTCCAAGAAAAAGTAACGGACTCTGAGGTCCTTATTCTGGATTCCATCAGAATATTAGAGGTGCATTACTTTTTCGGTCAAAATTAGTGTCAAATGGGTGTTATGGTATTGTATTTGGTGTTTCCAGATCTTATTAATGTTTTAAAATATCCAGGAAGGTGGTCAAGGGGAGTCAATAGCATGCATCAGGAGATTACGGTACCTGGCTCAGGTTGCAATTCATGTCCTTTCTGTAGCGTTTTTGGTATAATTTGAATAGTATTTTTTCCCCATTACTAGATGATTGTAACAACAATGCCAAGGGAACAGCCCTAGATTTTATAGGAGTTTTACCTGGTTAGACTAATGAAAAAGACTCCATTATACTCATTTTGCGGATCTCTTGAGGTGAAATGGGAGTTTATTATCATGGCACTTGCTTCTTAGTTCTGATTGTAGTTTTCTAGTGGCTCTTGGTCATGTAAGGCAGCCAAAGGGAGGCCATTGTTTGAAAATTTGACGGTAGTTCACTTCCTTTTGTCAATTTAAAATTCCACCTACTAAACTAAACACTTGGAGAAACAAGATTTCTTTGCTTGTTAAGCTAGTTATGGGATTTAGACAGCCATAAAAGTTTTAGTTGAATTGTCACGACCTTATATCAGGCCCACCTATATGCAGTTTTAATGCTCATCCTTTATGGCTTTTCCTCTTATGTGAAATGTCTATTCATCTGTTTGTTGACTATGTAAAAAATCCTCACTTTTTAAGATATCTGTAACGAACGTATACAAGTTGAGTGATTTGTTTGGGAATGGAAATTATAGTACTCCCTTTATCCCATTGAAGTTGGCATATATGGAAAACGATAAAAATTGAGTCTACACCTTAAGAAAATGTAAAATTTTATGTACAACTTATTACTTACTTTAACATTCAATGCTGAGAGACTCTAGTGTATAATTTTTCATACAAGATGGTGCACCTGCTTGAATGTTTAGTTCATTTGATAATCTATGCTCCATTTTTTTAAACACATGTTGTACCGATTTTTTCCTGTTTGTGGCATTGTACCTAATTTTTCATTTACCTGTTATCTGGTTACTGTGCTTCGTTGCCTTCCATCTGTATGACCTGATGCAGGAGCACTCCGGAAGTCATCTATATTAGTAATTTTATATTTTTTCTGTTTTACCTTTTGTTTATAATTTTGTAATTATTTTTATTTTATTAAGTGTTCATTTGACTAGCATGTGATCTTTTAATGAGTTTGAATGGATAGGATTAGATGGAATTTATTTCTGATCCCAAGGGCTAGGATTAAAAGGTGCCATAACCTAGTATAAATAACTTTTTAGACTCATTTGGCAAGCTGTAGTATACTTAGATATTTTTTGTTAGTGGTTCTACAACCTGAAACTCTAGTTTTTCTTGTTCTAACTTCATTTTTACATCTTAGCCTTTATTCTGGTTTTCTTAACTTTTTTTATTTTCTTTTTATTTATACTCCCATACTACATCATGATCACTTACATTGTTAATGTTTTTTTCTAGATGTATATAAAATCCAATCGTACTGCCGAAGCTGAAAATGTACAGAGAAAGATCCTTCATATTGTGGAATTATCTAAGGTTTAATTTTTTCTCTTTGCCTCATATATGTACATGTATATATATGTGCTTAATTGCTATTATACATATGTTTGTAGGTATGTGTAGGTGTTGGTGAATCTGGTTGTGAAATTCTTACCCTCTCAAGAGTTTTTTATTATATCTTTTCAAGCAAATTTTGTTTGAAGTTGAAATTATATAGACTTACATAACCTTTTTGTATCTTGTGAAGAAACTCCTATTATCCTACTTGTTGATTTTAGAAGCGCTCTTATGGTCTGTTTATCAGCTTCTCCTACACAATTTGTTTCTTGAGGAAAGAATGTCTTGTTTCTATTTGGAAGATTTTGGAAATAGCTTCCCAAGACAAATCATTTTCCACTTTCATTTCCCATTTCTTCTGGTTGATGAATTGTCTACTGAAACTATTGAGCAATATCTAGGGAAGATTTAATGATGATTTTTTAAATGCTTGTTGTGGTTAATCACGCCTGACCTTTCCACTAACAGTGTGCTTGGATAGATAGGAGAGAGGAGAAAAGAAGAATTTTAGGAGAAAATGAAGTGACTTGAAGTGAAATTGAATCAATTCAACATCTCTTGTTGTTTGGATGGTAAAGGAGTGGAGTTATGATAGTACAATTTTTTGACCCAGGTTCTATTGAACTTAAATGATATATTTGTAAAAATTATATTGACTTAAATTAGTGAGTTTTCCTTTCTCTCCAAATTTCACAGCTTTCTGAGACGAGATAAAAAGTGGTTAAAGTATAAGCAATAATCTCGCTTTTCTTTTGTTCACTTCTCTCTGGAATTGGGTATTCAAACATGTAAAAATTTTATCATATCTCTCCATTTTACTTCTCTTCTGCCCACTACTCTCAATCCAAATACATTGTGAATAATCTCAATGTCATTCCTCTGTTAGCCATATGGCAGTGTGATTTAGGACTGATATTGAGTAATCACTGTGTCGCTTTTTGGAGGTATTAAGTCAAGAAAATGTCTAAGGCTTTGTAATTACGGTAGAAAGATAGGTTGGTTAGAGGTTATAAAGGACCTTTTTTTTTAAACTGGGATTGAACTTTGAAGGAAAATGATGTGGAGATGTCCACTAAAAATGGGTTGTTTTTGAAGAACTCAGAATCCTGTGTCATATGGACTGCATGAGAAGTATGGTTCTCTCACAGGAATAGACTATTGGTTTGTGCTTTTCACCAATCTTTGGGGCCAGGAGGTGGCAGGAAGAGATTGTTTGCACACTTCCACTTTCCAGAAGTGTAAAGTGTGAGATGAGCTCTCCTTTTGGGGCTTTATCTTTTGTTGGAGTTATGTTGACTTAAATTTTTACTGGAAGCAAGTAAGGAATTCATGTGCCCCCTCAAAGGTGGCTTTTTTTTTCTCTTTGGACTGTCATGATTGTGAAGATTTCATGGCTGGTAATTTTGTTAGGAGGAAGAAATTCTTTGCTTATTGGTTTTGCATAGGCAGACAGATTGAAAAAAGTTTTCATATGAATAGCAAGAGAATTATTGTTCCCTCACTGTCATAGACTACCTATCTGTCCTTTATATTGGGCTAGTCAAGTAGGTTGGTAGGATGGGATTCTGTGCACTCCTTCTAGAAGTAGAAAGTGTGATAAAACCAGTAGTATCAAGGAGTATGCCTACAAACACCTAGGCACTAATGTGCTGCACAAATAAAGCATCTAGCACCCCTTTGTGCAAGGTATCTTTGATGAGTTGCATGCCTTTTGCACCTAGGTGGCTTTTTCTGAGGCAAAAAGGCAAATAAGAAGTCATCCCGCCTCAAATGTCCCTTTGGTTTCTTTAGTTTGTAATTTCTTCATTAGCTATCTTTTAATAGTCAGAAAAGGGAAATATAGCTCTCTTTATAAGAATAAGCATTGGATTGTAAAGTCCATGCACAATTCTTTTTGTTGAGAAAAGCAAAAAACAAGTGTAAGTTTTTCTTTCATTTTTTCTGTATTAACTGTCTGACCGAAGAAAATCATGCCAAACCATGGATGCCATGTGCACAAAAACTTCCACAATCTTATTTCAGATTTAGAAGTTTCATGCATTGGACACGTCTTCACCCCTAATCGCAACCTGCTAACATTGTTATTAACGATGCTTGATCCTTTAAAAATTAGTTCCTTGCATCACTTGGGTTAGTGACCTTTTTGCACTTTGTACCTCAGGCACTGTAAGGGTACTAGAGCCTAGAGTGTCCCTCGCACCTTTGACAACTTCAAGTGAAACCTCTTTTTTTTTTTTCCTTTTTATTTGGTCCAATGGGCTTTGCAAGGACACTTACTTTAGACCTATTTTGCTCATTTTGGCACTTTAATCAGGTCATATATTCTCCTCTCTCTCTCTGAAGAGTTGATAATCTCTAACAGCAGTTTCTCTTTGCAGCACTCATTTTGCTGTTTGGAGTTTTACCCTGCTAACAAGTGTTAATGAACTTGTACCAACATGATACTGAGGTTCACTACTATATAATTTCTATAGCAGAGCACTCAAGTTAGATCTCCTACTTTATTACTTAACTCTGTAAATAGGGAGTTGAATGTGTGCATTTGGAAAAACTGTGATAGGAGCAGTCATACAAAAATATTATTATGACATTATTTAAATCCCAGTCACATGGTGAAGAACACGTTACGTGCTAAAGTTTCTACTAAGATTCTTATGAAATATGATTTAGAATTTTTTACTCCCAACAATTGCCAGAAGTCCCAAAATGCCTTCAGTATCCCATTGCTAGCGTCTTGAATTATTACTATTTGCTTTAGTCATTACCCCTTTTTTTTATTTTTTTCCCACAGGGATGGAACTCATTGGACACGGTAATTGCTGCAGAAAGGTTGGCGTTAACATTACAATCATCTGGGAGCTTAAAAGAAGCACAGGAACTTCTTGAAAGGTGGGTGATTTTGGTATTTATTCAACATTATGATTGTCTGTGGTTCTAGATTTTATAGTTTCCCTGCAATTTTCGTTGTAGGTGTCTTGATGCGCGGAAAACATTACTTCCTGAAGATCACCTCCAGGTATGGTGTTTTGATGCATACAGATAAGTATTATAAAGAAAATAGATTTGATATTATTTTGATGACTTTTTATGATTCAAGAAAGCATTTTCATTGTATGCTGGAATTCTAACAAAATTGATTACTAATTCCATAAAAAATTGGAATAAATCACCAAATTGAGGATTCTTATGCTTTTCAAGGTTTAGAGATTTCAAAGTAATTATCACTGTATGGTTTGTAGAGTTACAAAATAATGAATAGTTGCTTGTTTTCAACTTAAAATTAAGACCTTTTCTATGTTGATAAAAGATGCATATTTATTTTTTCTCAATCAAAGATGTAGATTTTATTAATTATCTTGAAACTGATACAATATCTTGGCATAGCCAAGTAATAAGGAAGACAGAACCCCAGCAGTAGTCTGTCATCTCACAACATGCCTAATGATCGCATCATATAAATCCAAATAACCACATTACAGGGGACCATAGTGAGAACAGGATATCCAATATTGATCCTTCGCACATAAGCACATAAACAGACTTTACAGTAGATGAAATAGACATTAAAATCAAAAGCATACACTTGCTAACAAGTAAAACCATTCCCTAGTAAGCACTTCATACCCATGAACCAATATCACACCAGGAGTATCACACTCCACACCTACAGCACATAACGCCATCATTTAACAAGGCTACCCAGAAATCTTATACTCCTGCAACTGGAAGCACTCCGAGGCACAACCATCGACCCCAAACATCAACCATTACACAAATAACGCCAAAAAATGGCCCTGCACACTCTACACACCGAGCACATCATAATAACACTATTATCAACAGATATCAAACCAAGGAGCCATACCAACACAGAACTCAAAGTATCACCACCGTGCATAAAACATTTCATCTCTGTCCACACCAAACCTAGCCAAAGCATCTGCCATGGAATTTGCCTTCCAAAGGATATGATGGAAAGAAAAGTCACCTATAACATTACAAAGTCCATCCATTTCATTGAAGGTTTTCCATAGGTTCCATGGCCTGAAACTACTTTCCTTTAGCCAAGACAAAGCTAGTTTTGAATCTGACTCAATAATAAGCTTGTTGGAGCCCACCCAAGCTGTAGATGCAAAGAGTTTAACAACATAAAAAATAACCATGAGTTCTGTGTAATTCAAGTCTTGTATTCACAATCGGCCACAAAACACGCCTTGTGCTTGGCCATTGGAGTCTCTAAGCACACCGGCGCACCCCTCCAGATCTGGTTTACCATGGATGGAGCCATGAACATTGAATTTAAGATCTAAAGATTGTTATTTTGGCAATTTAATTAACTTTTTGTTCTATTTCCGGTGTCAGTCATCTTGCATGTTGGAAAGAATATTTTGTAATCGAGGATAAACCAATGTAAAAAAAAAAAAAACTTCACCAAATAAATCCTCTTTTAAATTTTTATTTATGATACACATCTGTTTTTTGCTAAATTAGCACTAAAATTGAACTTTAAAAGTATGTCTTTATTGAGTGTGTTTTGTAAACATGTTTCATATAAAAATGTGAGCCAAATTCATCAAAGCATGTTTTCTTTCATGTTTTTAACACCGGAAGAGTTTGGTATATAACTTTAAAAAGTTGGATGCACCTGAGCATTTGGCTCATTGGTTGGTGCATTATCCCCCTGCCTAAAGAGTAGGGGTCGAATCCCCTCTCCCCCAATTATTAAAAAAAAAAAACTTTAAAAAGGTGGATGGCTTTGGCGAAAAAATAATTGTACTTGGATGCGTGTTATCATTGACTCAAATGTTCTGTGCATAAGTTCATGATTGCCTCTTTCCACTTTTATGTTTGATGCTCTGCTTTCTATGATATTTAAAAATTTTATGAGTAATTGGAAGGCTCCCATGGTGTTTAATGTTGTTCATGAGAAAAGCTTCAATGTTTGGATATATTCACTAACTTTATTGTTTTTGCACTTAATGGGTCCCAACATTCTTATAAATTTTAAAATATTCAATAATCTCTTTTGAATTGGTCTTTGAACGAGACAAACATTGGCAACAAAATTGAAGTATAAAGAGAATTTTACTTCTATCCTATTTTATGTAAATTAAAGCAGAATTGCTTTCCTTCTCTATGGACAGATCGGAGCCAACATGCTTCATATTGCTAGGGTGGTAATTAATTCCAATCAACATAGGAGGATGCGTGTTTCTGATGCAATTGCTGAGCTTGACAAGGCAAAAGGTCTTTTAAACAATTCAATGAGGTTAGTACTGTTTCATCACATCTAATGATCCTTGTTAAAAAAGCTTAAGCACTGTCCAACGAACATTAACAGGAAAGGAGAAAGAAGCTAAAACTAACTTGACTAAGGATATAGTCTCCAATGGAGCAAAGTGATAATGTAATCCTTGTAGCTGAACAGTTTAGTGGGAAAATTCATTGTTGTTTACATGTGTTGACTGTTAGGAATGCATGTTGTCCTTTCCTACCTCTACTTGTTTCTTTACAGATACTTTTTCTCACAGATGACTACCCAATTACTAATGACTGAAAATCAATCTGCTTTGGTGAATGATCTTTACCTAGGGTTTGAGGTGCTGCCATAACTAGTCAATTACTACTACATTCTACACTTATACTTGTCAGATGCCACATAAGCAGACTGGGTTAACGGTGTTTAAGGTTGGACTAAAATGATACATCATTTGAAAGTTCAGGGTGCAAACTGTACATTTTTTTTTTGTTCAGGTACCAATTTATAGTTAAATTTCCAAATTTTTATTAAATGTGGGTGCACCCGTGCATTTGTATGTCTCTGATTGCATGCATGTCTGTTGGTAACTGGTTGAGTTGGTTGCTGGCCCTCTAGAGTGTTGTGACTGGGAAAGCAGATTAATATGCTCGATGCTGGATCTTTGGGAACAAAAAGAGCTGGATTTTGGAAGGACTAGAAATCCAGAAATCCTGTAAAAAACGAGCAAGATGGTGTTGTTAAGAACATTTTGTTTGATTGGCTGTCTATTCTATTGTCCCTTTTGAGGTCTTTGAGCTGATTTATGGGCCTCTTTCATGTTTCCTCTTTTTGTGTCATCATGCCTGCATTTTGTCCTTAAGTTCATTACCAGATAAATAAAAGAGAGTGCTCCAGAACCTATGTTCTGCCACTTTTTATTCTTCCATTTAGTTGATGATATAGTTAGGATCAAATATTTTTCTTTGACATAGGTTAATTTGTTATTTCTATACTAATAATTTATTTGCTGGTGTTCTCTTTATATCATAGATTCTTACAAATAAGTCTTGCTCATTTCTTTTTACATGATAGAATAGCATGGCAAGTTACTACTAAATTGAAAAGACAAGAACGCAAGAAGCAAAGTTATGGAGTTTCTGGAAAAACTGGGAGGGATGGCCATGCAGCACTGATCATACTGGTTAGTTCCTTCGTACATACATTAGTTGTGCACTTCTTTTCGTGTGACTGTATAAGATTCTGCTGACTGTAGAGAGTCAAAAAAGTCAACTTTCTTTTCTCCCATGGAATAATTACTTGTCAAGTTGAATATTTTGGGACAGAGGGAGTATGATATAATATGATATTGTTTACCATTTGGTCAAATATCATAGTCTCTTTAATGAGCTTGGATTCTTAGATTGATAATAACCAGAATAAGGTAATAGTAATAGAATAATGTTTTCCCAGCCTTTATCCTTATTTATACTTCAGGTCTTGTATCTTGTTTCTCCTTCACTAACAATGTAATACCTGTTAAAAGGTTGTTTTTGCTGATTGTTGGATTTACATATTTGTTATGATCTACATAGAGGTGGCGAAATTTGATCCGAACCCAAAAGCCAGTCCAAACTAGCAAGAAACTGAAACTGAGGCAAACCAAGCTGACTCAAACAGTCAAAAACACAAATCTCATAGATATCCAAACTCAAAATGTTCGGGCTTAAATGAATGCGAACCTAAAAGGACCCAAAATTGATATAACTTGTATTAGAAACTATTTAAATCCAGTGCAACCTGAAACCAATCCAACCCAAAAATCCTCATAACCTGAATTCATTACCTGAAATGACCTGATCTGTTGCTAGATGACTTTTATAAAATGAAAAAATATCAAATGATAAATATAAAGCCAATTAGCTTAAAATTTTAAATAGAAAATAATTTTTAAAAATTAAAAAAATAAAATTTTAAAATTATATGATCTAATAGATATATTATTTTATATTTAAAAAAGAAAGAGGAAAGACTATTTTTTCCTTTGAATTAAAAAAAAAGGGTAAAAGAGGTTAGGTTCCTATGCCGGGCAATCTTTTTTAATTTGGCTCCAAAATTCCAAAATTGAAATTATTACTCTATATTAAAGTAATATTGAGGCATTGAAATTAAGCCAAGACATATTAATATTCAAATGGTCAAATGTTGAATTAGACCAATATTTATTACCCTAAACCCATAATGATCCCAAGTCCAAAGTTATTTGAATCCAAAGACAACCCAATTCAAAGCTGCCCATTTGCCACCTCTAAATCTGTTAGTAGACAAAGTTGATTTTGGTTTCTTGCCTGGTCCTAGAAATTAATGATGAACTAGTCATATTAAAACATAAATTGAATTACAAGTCAACGTTGAGCTAGAGATTTAGATGCTAAAGAAATGTTGTTTTTACTTCGGGGACACAATTCTTTTTGGTAGCATGGGAATTTTGCAACATAGAATTAATATTTGTGGTTGTGGTTGCAGTTGCAGTCGCTTGATGCACTAGGGCTTTTGGAGATTAGCCGTCAAGAATTGCAGAAATCAGTGGTTAGTACTAAGCTTATGGTTCTTGGCATCTGCCACATTTTTTTTAGAAATAGTTTAAGATTCATGCAAGTTCTTGCTTCAGTCAGGTTTATATATATATATATATATATATATATATATATATATNGATTCATGCAAGTTCTTGCTTCAGTCAGGTTAGTATATATATATATATATATATATATATATATATATGCTCAGCTACATATATTTATTTATCACAAACAGTTATTAATTGATGAAGTTTGATATGATAGCATTCAAATCAGTGACTATTACAAGTCTCCAATACTTGCAGTGTCAATTTGCCTGGTCCTTCCTTCACCTGCCTTATCAACAATCATAATCAGTATTTAAAACCTGTCAGCTGGTTGTGAAAATTCCCATGACCGGTATCCTTTTGCTTCTTGTTGAGGCACAGCTTAATTCATAATTTCATCCTTCCCTTGAAAGGAGGCTCCAAGTTTAAATCTCCTCTTCTGCTAATCACTATTTAAATTCTAAAAGGAGAAAAAGCAAAAAGCTACCCTTCTGCATTTGGATTATCTCAGATGAAAACCAGTACTATCATCCTTCTTCAACATTCTTTTGATAATTTTCTTCTTTTTCTTTTCTTTTTTTATTTCAATATTTTGGACAAGTAGATCAGTTGTGTTTCTCTTCACCTAAAGTAATCCTATTTGAAATGATTAATGATATTGAAATAACTCTAGATGTCAATTCTTTTATTCATTCTTTTGTTCTGGATATAGTGAAACAATTGGTAGTTTATGCACAGTTTTTATTCCAAATTGTCCTTCAAATATTCTACTAATTTCATCACAATTCACTAATAATTACTATGATTGTATTGGGATACAGGACAAGTCTTTATCTTCTCCTGAGGCTAAGACTGCACATTTTGAATGCATTTCTGCCTACAAAGAGGTACATTGACTGGAAAATATATTTCTTCATATATATCATTTATTGCTCCTTTTATTTTATTTCTCTCTCTCTCTCTCTCTCTCTCTCTCTCTCTCTCTCTCTATCATATATATCTTGTGTGTCGTTTCCTTTGAAATTTCTTCTAGTCATTATTCCCCCCTTAAATTTTCTCACTTATCCTTTTTAATTGAAGGAGAGGATAGAAATGAGGTATAATGATTTTTCTCCCTTTTCAGAAACAATGATGCTTGTCCCCACCTCCCAATGCTTGAATAAGATGTATAAAAAGGTTATTTTACATACATGCTCATGCATCTTTAGATCATTTGTTTATGATATGAATATTGGAATTCTTAACTGTATGTATCAGTATTCATTAATAATTTCTGAAGGAACAAATTGGAGTGCAAATGAATAAACAATAAAGTACTAAAAAGTGAATGATTAAACAAAGATGAGAAAATGTTTACAATTATGTTGTGCATTAGAAGTTTTCTCAATCCAAGTTTGTCATAAACTAGCAAAGGTAATATAAACTTCAAGGTTCAAAATGTAGAAATGTTTTGTTGCTAGGAAACCTGCAAATTATGTCTAACTATCCCTTTTGTACTATATTTTCTTTGTTTTTAATATCGTGCGTTATATATATATATATAGATATCCTGTATTTCTGGAGCACAATTGTTAGCTTTTGATTGCATGTAATATCCTATGCAGCAATGCACCTCATAGCACTTCAAAACCAAGTTAGAGATTAATCTCTTTTACTCCTACATTATGGCTTATATATTTTGATGATGGATTCCTTGACATGGAAATCATAAACTTGAATTACGGATGTCTTTGCAAGGATATTAATTGTTTTAAATTTTGCACAATGCAGTTTGCAACTGAAAGGTCAATCAGGGATTCTCCTGAAGTAAAGGCCGAATATCTTTCTTGTTTGAAGCACCTTTCAAATCTGCTAGACGCTGAAGGGACACAACAATATAGAGGAACAACATCACTAGAGCTGAAGGACGAAATCAAGCGTGTAGAGCTTGATATTTCTTCATACAGGAGGCGCAAAAGCTAAAGCCAGCAGCTTATTTTCATTTAATCATGTTTACCCTCAGAAACACAGTAGGTCTTATTGTTATTGTAAGTACCTGCCATTAACCCTTCTGATATATCAAAAGTTGACGTTTGAGTGGGGTATTCCCCTTTGCTAATTAGGCTTTGTCCCACTTCCTTAGATTGTGCTTATGTGCAAGAGAGTTTTGTTTTTCTGGACACTGAATTACCAAATAAAGTTCTCTTAGTCCTCCTAGGAACCCAACTGCTACCCACCTCTCAACTTCAGGTGGGGTCGAATGCCCTTCTCAATTGAATTGTCCTATTCAATTCTGACAGCAGAGCAAAGGCCCAAATTGGATCACGAGTAAGTTAGATTTACATTACATACAGCATTTCTCTTAAGAGGAAGTTGGGTAACTAGGAAGGAAAACAACTAGTACCAGCTTTCATTCCTACTCAGTCCATTTGCTGCTGTCCTTTCTGGGAACTTTCCCATGGATAGGAAAAAGAAGAGAAGCAGCTCCGATGGATTAGCACAGGTAAAAGCTGCTGCATGGGCATGGTACCAGCATGGTTCTGGCTCGGAGGGGAAGCCCATCCGAGAATTTGACATCACAAGAACAGAGCGAGCCTCCAGCTCCAGGCCGTCACGGTACAAGCTGGAAGCCATGAGAAACAACACAGGCAAAGGGAATCATAGCATGGAGATGGAGGGATCTCCATCACAAACACCTAGATCCAGTCCAAACATCCAAACCCAGAATTCTCCCCTCGATTCCTATGAAACCAAAAGCATTTCCAAGCGACTTAATCATCTCATTGAGTTTGGCGGAATCAAATTTTACAAGGGGTTATTAGGCATAGATGGTGATTACCAGAAGAATTTGTGCACTGATGGTGCTCGCAGTGGCAGTGATAGGAAGAAAACAAGCAACAAGTACTTGAAAGGGTTTCTGCTAAGGCGTAAAGTGGTATGTGGCAGAAGGCAAGACGTAGATGACAGAGCAGTCAGCGATGACCGGCGGCGACTGGAAAAGCAGATGGTCAACCCTAAGCCACGGGAATCAGCCCATGGCTATTGAGAAATTTGCTTGCAGCGTCAACCTTTTTGGGTGGTTTGGTCTCTGGCTACGTATTAAATGTCTGCTGCTCATACGTGTTCTCTTTGGGAATTACTTGCAGCCTCTTCTTCATAACACAAATGTCAATGTACTCAAATCTTGATATTTGATTGACTCAAACCCTGCATGGAAATTGTCTTTAACATGTCAACATTTCAACAACAACCACCTTTTTATTCGTTCATACCAAAAGAAAAATAAAAATATAAACACCCGGCTTTCATATTTTTCTTATATCTATGTTAGGATTTGTGTTCATAGTTGCACATGATCAAGTCAATGACAAAAGTTGATAAGAACAATTAATTTTGTATTAAAAGTTATTTTTGAAGTAAATTTATGAAGTGGATTATTTCTCATAATTTAGACAGCGAGCATGTAATGCAACAGCTAGCTGCCACTGTCTCAACACATTCAAATCATCATGCTTGGATAGGAGGGAATGCATTAGCCGAGATTAGGAAGGGAACTAATCTTTGACAGGTTAAAAAGCTGCAGGGTCGAGAAGAACTGAACAGGGAAACTTTTATCTCCAAATCAAACTAAGAAGTTTATCTTATTTTGTCATCATCTCTCTTGTACTATAAGTGAATGCAAATCCAAGGCAGTTTTCACTTATAACCGAGAGGGAGAAAGAAAGTAGACGAGGAGGACAGATTAATGGGGGAAGGTGGCGTCGTGCAGTGGCAGCTGGTGACCCGCTCCAGCTGCGGTGGAGCCGGAGTGAGAAAGGGAGAGAGGGGAACTTGTTATCTTTTGAAAAATAAAAAAATAAATTAAATATCTACTGCTATCGTCTCATCTCAGTTGTTTTCTTTTAGTCTCTTGTGTTTTTCTTCTTTGTTTTCAATTCCTTCGGGTATTTCTCCGCCCTTTTTCTTCTCTGCTCCACCGCACCTGTCCTCTTTTCATTCTCTCCATTGCCGCGGATCTGATAGTGCCACCTTCCCTTTCTCTTCGTTGTTATTTTGGCAGGAATTCAATCATGCTGACACTTGAAATCGGAAGAAAATCGAAATCTCCGACTCCCTCTCCTGCCCAACTCTGTTGTTTCTTCTTCTTCTCCTCTTCCTCCTCCACTCCCTGGTACTCTCCCCCTTTGCCTCACCAAGAAGACCCAATTCTCACCACGCTCTCTCAAGCAATTAGAAGCTCCCAAACAAAGCCGCTTCACATATCTCTCAAAAAACTCCTCCCTTCCCTTACTCCCTCTCATGTCATCAACCTCATCACCCTCAACCCTCACTCTCTATCCCCACTCTCCCTCCTCTCCTTCTTCAACTTCCTTTCTTCCCATCCCCCCTTTCGCCACACGCTTCGCTCCTATTCCACCATGGCTCATTTCCTTATTGCCCACAAAATGTTCCATCAAGCACAGTCTCTTCTCCATTTTTTAGTCTCTCGTAAAGGAAAAGGCTCGGCTTCTTTGGTTTTTACTTCGATTATCGAAACTAAAGGTACCCATCAGTGTGGCTTTGTTTTTGATTCTTTAATGATTGCGTATAAGGATTTGGGTTTTGTTCCTGATGCTATTCAGTGCTTTAGGTTGGTAAGAAAGCATAAATTTAAATTACCATTTCAGGGTTGTAAATATTTGCTTGATAGAATGATGAAGATAAGTTATCCAATGGTGAGTTTGGGATTTTATTTGGAAATTTTGGATTATGGGTTTTCGCCCAGTGTGTATAATTTTAATATTTTGATGCATAAATTGTGTAGAGTGAGTCAAATCAAAGATGCCCAAATGGTGTTTAATGAAATTGGAAAGAGAGGTTTGCGTGCTACAGTTGTCAGTTTCAATACTTTGATCAATGGGTATTGTAAATCAGGGAATTTAGGAGAAGGGTTTAGGTTGAAAAGGGCTATGGAAGATAGTGGAATCCGTCCTGATGTTTTTACTTACAGTGTTTTGATTAATGGGTTGTGTAAGGAGAGTAGGCTGGATGATGCGAATGGGTTGTTTGAAGAAATGTGTAACAGAGGGTTGGTTCCAAATGATGTTACTTTCACTACCTTAATTGATGGACAGTGCAAGAATGGAAGAATTGATTTAGCCATGACAACATATCAGCGGATATTGTCAAAAGGCTTAAAGCCTGATTTGGTTATGTTCAATACACTTATCAATGGCCTTTGCAAGGCTGGGGATTTAAAAGAGGCAAAGAATCTTATTGCTGAGATGAGTTTGAGAGGTTTGAAGCCTGACAAGTTCACTTACACGATACTTATAGATGGATTTTGTAAGGAGGGAAATATGGAGTTGGCAATTGAGATTAGGGATGAAATGGTTAAGCATGGTATTGAGCTTGATAATGTGGCTTTCACAGCCCTTATTTCAGGGTTGTGCAGGGAGGGAAGACTCATCGATGCTGAAAGAACATTGAGGGAGATGTTAAGTGCTGGTATGAAACCAGATGATGCTACGTATACTATGGTCATTGATGGATTTTGTAAGAAAGGCAATGTAAAAATAGGTTTTAAGTTGCTTAAGGAGATGCAGAGTGATGGCCATGTGCCTGGTGTTATAACCTATAATGTTCTTATGAATGGACTCTGCAAACTAGGGCAAATGAAAAATGCTAATATGCTGTTAGATGCTATGATTGGTTTGGGGGTTGTTCCAGATGACATTACGTACAACATTCTATTAGATGGTCATTGCAAGAAGGGAAATCCAAAAGATTTCAACAGATTAAAAAGTGAGATGGGGCTGGTAGCAGATTATGCTTCTTATAAATCACTAATTAGCCAGATTGGTAGATCTTCAAAACATAGGTAACCCTTTTGAGAGTAGGTTTGCTAAGTGCCTATTGTCACGCCCAGCATTTCAAAAGAAGTAGGCGGAATGTTTCATCCCATATTGGTCAGGTAGGGAATCTTAGAAAGCTTATAAGCGTGGGCATTGCACACCTTATGACGTTGGCATTTTGGAAAGAGGATAGTGATTTTATGACAAAGTGGACTCGACTTAGACTTGACCTACGCCAATCACCTCCAAATGGGAGGCAGGTAGGAGTGGTCATCTTCAAAAGAAGTAGGTAGTATGCTTTATTCTCACATCGGGCAGGTAGGGGATCTTAGAAAGTTTGTAAATGTGGGCATTGCATTCCTTATCAGGTTAGTCTTTTGGGAAGAGGGTAATGGTCCTGTGACATGATTGTTTAAAGATGATTCAACAACATGAATTTTGTTTTTTCTAGCAAACTTTGAAGTTCAATACAGTTGATTACCTTGATCTTCTGGATAGCAACGTTGATTGAGATCCTGGACAATGAATTTTATGTAACATTTCTGGCAAAATAGGAGTAAGCAATCACTCGTGGGAACCAACGGTGGTGTAACATAGCCTGGTTGTCTTGGAACTTTGGAAGTGATATTTCCTGTGTAGCTTTGACCATTGTGCTAGGGAACTCTCAAGATGGTGGTAACTGTTACAAGAATAAAACAGCTACAAATCGAGGGAGAGTGCTCGTAAACTGAAGTCATGTATTTTGATCCAATCAAATTGTTTACAAGGCAAGGTAAGATCTGTCAGTGAACATCAAGATAACCAGCACCCTCAACTTGATTTTCAGCCCCAAGCTCGTTGAAAAGTCAAGCCTGAGCCTAGGGATTGTGTATGTGAATCAGATCATGAACCTTGGTGATAATCAAGCTTCCATACGGTAGAGCCCAAAAATTAAATAGTGACTGGGACAGGGGCTCAAATGTAAGGCTTTCAAATTGATTCAGCATGAAGATAGCTAAGGGTGCTTGACCTCTGGCCCTTCTAAAAAGTCATTATGCATCTGTTTTTAGCACCTTACTAAGGTCTCAATACGTTGTCTCGTAGCACTATTTGTATACACGGAAAAGTTTGATGATACGTAAATCACATGCAGCCACTTTTTGTGGTGCTTGCAAGAGATTTGTATGAATGAAAATGACTTCACATGCCCATCTTTCCCACCTGAAAAGCCAAGAATAAAACACGTTCGTGCGCATATGTCACAGAATAAATTTGGAGGTGGATGCAGTTGGGCCACTGGTGTCCTTAGGGTCCAGTGCGATTGCTTGGACCCTCGTGCAAAACTCAGCCGCAGGTCACTGAGCCTAAATGCCTCAACAAGAAGCCATTCATAGAAGAAGATCCCTTCGTTTCACTAGAGAGTCTACGTACATCGTCATTTACCTGGATAACAACCCATTATTCTGATGGCACAGTTTAAAGGATAAAAAGAAGATAACGGCAATAAAAATACGAAGGGGAAACATATAAGGAGGTATCTAACAATCAATCATGCTTAAACTCTCTCGTTCTTCATTTCCATTTTGTGTTTTTTTGGATTGAATTCAAGTGCATTCAAAGAGAATCTTCGAAGCGCAATCTTTAATTCTCTATTCGTTTTAACTATTGTAAGTGGAATATATATATATATATATATAACATTTTCAAGAATCTATCTACGTAAAATTATTATGATTATTAAAAAAAAAAAACTTGCTGGAAATTATGTCTAGCCTAAAGCAGCGTACTCCTGCATGCAAAATTCTCCTTTTCTAGTTATTTTTAGGTTGTCATATCTTTGGCATCTTCAGGCTCAACCACCTGACTTCTCTTCTTCCTTCTAAAAATTCCACGAATAATCTTTGGGAAGATAAATATGTTAGTATAATCCCTACAAGCCAATCTGTGGTTGTATAGGAATTGCAATTTTGAGATATTCATGTATGACATTTTGTTATTCATAATAACATTGAGGTAGTTCTTTATCCATAAGTTTGTAATTTAATTACTTTTTTTACTTATGTAGATAAAGCCCATGAAACTATATATGCCTTGCAAAGAAATTGTATTGGGATACAATTATAAAATCCTTATGCATTAAAGCATTGTTCTTAAAAGTTCCTGATCATTGTATTATTGAGACATGGCATCAATAATGCTCAAAGATTGGCACATGTTATGTTCCTTACTTGTGAAGTAAGCAATCGTTCTCATAGGTTGAAGTATAGAGATACTTGGAACTAGCATGTGGGTGCTTGCCGTGGGAGTGCGAGTTCACTGAACATGACCGCCGTGAGAAGTGCATTTGGTACCTCACTCAAGTATTTATACAATACTTCTCATGTGTCAGTTGTGTAACTACTCCCTAGACTTGAGACATCAGGTTGTCTTGTATGTGGAGTACTATGCTTTGATTTCATCCTTATGGGTGTCTAATCAAGGATGCCAAAATAAGATATTTTTTAGTATAGTATGAAGCATATGAAGGCAAATGAGTGGTCAAGATAGGAATCATCACCCCAAGTGATTCGAGGAAAATATCTCATTAGTTTTTGGTTTACATTAGCTTAATCAAATCCTTGGTCAAGGTGATTAGGAGATTATGAAATGAGTTTCATAAGTCTCCATAAAACTAATGATCTAACTGCAAGAACAAATATGGAGATCAATAAGAGTAGGCACTGCACCAAGTTCTTATTATCTTCGGGATATATGATGAGGGAATGAATTACACTGAAAAACTGTACACTGAAGGGTTGTCAAAGAATCTTTTGACTCTCCTAACAATTGGTTGGCCATGATGCATTGCTAGATACCAATCATGGTCTATGGAATTGAATTAGTTAATTTAAAATTGAATATGATTCATTTAAATTAATTAATTAATAATATTATAATTCAATTCCATTGTCAATATGTTAAGAACCTAATGGGTTACACACAAAGGTTGCAATTTGGATTAAATTGAAAGTGTGATGATTTAAGTTAGACTTAAATCAAATTCTAGGTTTTAACTACTAAGGACCTAATTAAAAGAGTTTAATTAGGTATTGGTTAAATATTATAATTGTTATAATATTAAAGACTTATTTTGCAAATTTCAATAAGTTAAACCTAGATATAAATATCACATTATAGCCACTCTTTTTCTTTAAGGAGAAGGAAACAAAGAAAAAAAAGATTTTCTCTTGAGTGTTGCCACTCTTGAGAAGTTTATTTTCTTTTGAAAACTTCTCCTTTGATTCTTTGCTGGAAATCAAAGAAGAAAAGAGGACAAATCGTTATCCACTTGCTAGCACAAGCCCATGGCATAAAGTTCTCTCCTTGAGAAAGATCCGTTGCAATCGTGTGTGCATCATTGGAGGCCAAGCGATTGAGTGGCTGGGATTCTTTCACATAAAAGGTGTTCACGTTTTGTCACTAAAAGGAATCCATTTGATTACGATATCATTTGGAAAGGTAAAATTTTTTTATTTTATGTGATGCTTAACTTTGCATTAAACAACTAAGGTGATCCAAAAGTATGAGGCATGGTTTTTATTTTATTTCAAATTTTTTATTCTGCTGCGTTGATGCTCTAATCATGTCGTTCCTAGCAGTGGTACCAGAGCCTCCCTTGGCTCGTTTTAATGCAAAGGTATGTCTTGTTATTGTTAATTTCAATTCTGATTGGGTGTGAGGGATTTGGAAGAGAGCAAGTAAGTGTTAAATTTTGATTATATTTTAAAGTAGTTTATCACATATTCGAGTTTTGATTTTTAATACTTATTTATTTCAACAACTAATCTTGTTTAAGTGTCTCAATTTTGCAGAACAATATGTGCATGAGATGCACAAAAGAGTTTAGCAAGAAAAGGATTCGAATTCATGGGAAACAAGATGCGGTTTGGTGATAGAATTCAATTCTGTTTAGATTTGCATGTGGTTTGATTGTCAGTTTTTAACAGGGGTCTAAAAGCCTCCAAAAATTCTGAAAAAATTTGGAAGTAATCTACATTGAAATTGTTTCAATATGGTTAATTACCAGCTGAAAATGGTGAAGGAAAGGCCGTGAAATCATGGCTGAAACCATTGCTGCCAGCAGTAGTTTCATGTCATGATTTTGCTGAGAAAGTAATCTTCAAATGGTCCTAAAATTGTGCAATTGTTATACCTTTTTGGATAAATTTTAAAGTTTGAATATGTTAAAAAGATGCCTGGAAAGATCACTAAAATTAAGGGATTTAATCCCTTGATTTATGCCATCATAATGCCACATATGCAACCCAAAAACTACAGCTATGTACAGGATACATAGGCTGCGTTTTTTTGGGGTTTTGACCAACTAAATCAAGTCCAAAAATTATAAAATTTTAATATGGAAAGGTTCCATATGTTAGCTGACCATGGTTAAAATTTGGGAATTAAATTCCCTGATTTGATGCCGCATCAAGCCATAAAACTGTTACTGGTACACTGCTACCAGAATATTGTAAAGTCATGGTTTTTGGGATTTTAGTGTCCATATTTGCAGCATAAATTGGTGCAATTAAAAACTCTAATTTTCTAAACAATATCTTATGGAAAAGTTCTAGAAAGATAAATTTTGATATATTTAAATTAGGAAATTTGATTCCTTAAAATAAGGATATCAGGATTTAATTCATCACATCCATAAATTTAGGAATTTGATTCATACAAATATGGGAGTGTGATAAATATGGACAAGATACATATCATGAATTAATTTCCTTCTTTTAAGAAGTGAAATTGGAATAGGACACTTAAATATAATTAAAGATAATGTTGTCTTAAATATTATATTTAAATTATCTAATGAGATTAGATAATTGAAAACATATAATCTTTAATTTAAAAGGATTAGTAAAAGTTACTTAAAACGTTTAAAGATTACAAATTAAAAATGTTTTAATTTTTAATAATCTTTTAATTCTAATCCTAATGAGATTAGGAATGGATAATATTACTAATATTGATTAGTAAAGACTTTCCATATGTGGAAAACTGTTTCCATACATGGAATTAAAAAAAATGAACTCGAAATTAGTTGTACACTAATTCGGATGCCTCATATAATTAACAATTAGAATAAGACATAGTTTTAATTTTATGTTCATGTGGATGGATGAATGTGGATGATTATGGACTAGGCCCAATATGATTGTGGATGTATGGTTAAATTTTATTATGATATTTATTTATTAAATAGGGTCTGCGCACCCTGCCTTTCTCTCGATTTTCTGGAATTGTAAAATACTCCCCTCGGATGTACCACGAGGTTTCTTTACTAAAATGTAATTAGTTACATATAAGTGTAGAATTAGGATTCGTTTAAAAGTTATTTTACAATTCGACGATGAAGACCTAAAGGTGCCGTGAAGATACAAAGAGGAAGATTACAATATGTTGAATGTTATCCCCTAGGTTGGACCAAGCTAATTTCCTTCGATGGCTCAAGGAAATTAGTATAGATAAAGTCCATAATCAGCCAAAGTAGTATGCATGAGATAGATTTATTTATGCAATTAATAAATGCTATGCATGCAAAGATGAGACCTTAACTAAGTTAAAAATAAGAAAATCCCTTGGTAAATATTGAGTCACATGCCATGCATGATTAAGTTGCCTTCCACCATATAGCAAGACAACCTGGCTGCTCTTTTAATCGGAGACTTGTTGAGCACACTCAAGGTCACACTTTTACACGAGTATGTTTGAGCTATTGGTGGGTCTTACTCAACTAGTTTCATAAAATTCGGATGCTTGGAAACTAGAGGCAATGGCTGGGCGAAACATATATGATATGTTTAGGCAATGTGTTGTCACCTAGTTGATCTAGGAGTTGTATAGAGATACAATTGGTAAGCTCAGTTACCTATCTAATCCAACTATCATGGTTTGTTGAGCACACTCAAGGCCATGATTAGAATGGATAAGGATCTTAGCCCACTAAGAGAATCCTTGTAGAGATCTCTCGAGATGATATGGAGGGTTATCATCTTGAAAAAAATAGTGGGAGTAATCAATTTAAGATTTACTATCTCATCTTAATTGATTATAATACATGATCACTCATAAACGTTCTTTAAATGTCTAGGTTGTTAAAATGCGAATACACATTACTTTGCGCCACATACTTGATGTCATCTTGAAATTCAGGCCAAAATGTTTGGACTGGTATATCAAGTTGAGAAATGTTTTCAAATATCTATTTAGAATATATGTTATTAAGGAAGATATCCTTACCTTCTTGACAAGGACAAAGAATGAAAAACTAGTAAAAGTTTTACCTTTGACCATGTATATGATTGAAGTAAATCTATCTACTATTGATCTGTCATCATGGGTATTAGATACTGGATGTGGGTCACACTTATTTAATGACATGAAGGTGTTGGAAACGAGTAGAAGATTAACAAAGGGAGAGGTGGTCCTAGGAGTAGGAAATGGAGCAAAGGTTGCTGCATCGGCTGTGGGGACAGTTACCATACCTTTACCTTCTAGGTTGATCTTGGAATTAAGAGACTGCTACTATATTCCTTCCATATCTCGAAATATCATATATGTGTCATACTTGGCATTATATGATGATATAAAATTTTGCATTATGGGCAATTGTTGTTCTTTCTCGAAGGGAGAGATGCATTATGGTGCAAGGACACATTTGAACAGTCTATATATTCTTGATCCTAAGAGACCCATACTCAATATAGAGGTCAAGAAAGCAAAAAAAGATTATCCAAAACTATCCTATATCTGGCACTGTAGGCTTGGACACATCAATGAGACTCGCTTAACCAAGTTACACAAATAAGGTTACATCGATCCATTTAATTATGAATCTTATGGAACATGTGAGTGTTGTCTCCTTGGTAAGATGACCAAGTCGCCTTTCACCAAGAAAAGTGAATGAGTTGGGGTGTTACTAGGACTTGTACATTCAGATGTATGTGGTCCTATGAATACTAGTGCTAGAGGAGGATACTCCTACTTCATCACCTTCACAGATGACCATTCTCGCTATGGTTATGTATATCTGAATCCTTTCACAAGTTCAAAGAATATAGAACAGAGGTTGAGAAACAAACTGGAAAGAGTATTCTCACTCTTAGATCTGATCGAGGAGGATAATATCTTAGACAAGAGTTTCAGGATTATCTGAAAGAGAATGGGATTCTCACACAATGGACTCCTCCAAGGACTCCACAGCATAATAGGGTGTTTGAGAGAAGGAATCGAACTTTATTAGACATGATTTGATCTATGATGAGTCGTGTAGATCTTCCTATATATTTCTGGGGATATGCCCTAGAAACTGCTGCTTGCATATTGAACCAGGTTCCTACCAAATCAATTGATAAGACACCATATGAGATATGGAGTAGGAAAATGCCCAACTTATCTTATACTAGGATTTGGGGATGTACTGCTTATGTGAAGCGTACAATGTCTAATAAGCTAGAAGCGAGATCAAACAAATGTAAATTTGTGGGATATCTTAAAGAAACTCACGAATATTATTTCTATAATCCCACTGAGTAAAAGGTGTTTGTCTCAAGGCATGCCACTTTCCTTGAGAAAGAGTTCCTAAATGAAAGGGCTAGTGGGAGTAAAGTTGTACTTGAAGAAGTTCAAGTCCCACAAATTGACATTCCATTGGAACTTGAACTTGAGATTGTGACATCTGATATACAACTACAATCTCAAAAGGCACAACCACTCAAAAGGTCTAGTAGAATACGTCAAGCTCCAAAGAGATATGGATTTCTCTTGGAAAGAGACGCATTGCCCATAAATGATGAGCCTACATCCTATGAGGAGGCGATATTGGACATCGATTTTGAGAAATGGCTAAAAGCCATGAAATCTGAAATGGATGCCATGGATACCAACTAAGTATGGACTTTGGTGGATCCACCTGAAGGGACAAAACCCATTGGGTGCAAGTGGGTCTTTAAAAGAAAGAGCGATATAGATGGCAAGGTGCATACCTTTAAAGCTAGACTGGTAGCAAAAGGTTACAAACAAAGACAAGGTATTGACTTTGAAAAAACCTTTTCACTAATTGCTATGCTTAAATCCATTAGGATTTTGCTTGCAATTGTTGCACACCATGATTATAAAATATAGCAAATGGATGTAAAAACTGCATTCCTTAATGGAAACTTGCAAGAGAAAGTGTACATGACACAACCTGAAGGTTTTATATCCAATGCTAATGCTAATAAAGTGTGCAAGCGTTAAAAGTCCATTTATAGACTTAAGCAAGCTTCTCAGAATTAGAACATCCATTTTGATGAAGCTATAAAAGGGTTTGACTTCATCAAAAATGAGGATGAGCCATGTGTCTATAAAAAGGTTAGTGGGAGTGTTATAATTTTTCTAGTGCTATATGTTGATGACATATTACTCTTAGGAAATGATATACCATTGCTGCAATTTATGAAGATTTGGTTGTCCAAACAATTCTCCATGAAGGATTTGGGAGAAGCAACTTACATTCTAGGAATAAAGATCTATAGAGATAAATCTAAAAGGTTGCTAAGTTTTTCCCAATCCACATACATAGACAAGGTGCTAAGGAGGTTTAGCATGATGGAGTCCAAGAAGGGACACTTGCCTATGTCGCAAGGCATCTATCTCTCCAAAGACATGTGTCCAAAGAATCAAGAAGAAAGAGATCGAATGGATAAGATCCCATATGCTTCAGCAATAGGATCTATCATGTATGCGATGCTTTGCACTAGACAAAATGTATCTTACACTTTGAGTGTCACGAGTAGATACCAAGCTAATCCTGGTGAAAGTCATTGAATTACTGTGAAAAATATCCTGAAGTACTTACGAAGAACTAGGGATGTATTTTTGGTTTATGGATGAGGTGAACTCCAAGTTAAGGGTTATATGGATGCAAGCTTTTAAACTGACAAAGATGATAGCAAGTCGTAAAATGGATATGTGTTCACACACAATGGAGGTGCAGTGAGTTGGAAGAGTTCCAAACAAGAGACGACTATATATTCTACAATCGAGGCCGAATACATCTCTGCATCTGAGGCAGCGAAAGAGGCACTTTGGATTAAAAAGTTCATTACTGAACTAGATATGGTTCCTAGCATTGTTGATCCAATACCTTTGTATTGTGATAACAATGGAGCCATTGCACAAGCAAAGGAACCAAGGTCTCATCAGAAATCCAAACATGTATTGCAGCGTTACCATGTGATCAGGAAGATCATTGAAAGATGAGACATTTGCATAGAGCGTATACCCACTGAGGATAATATTGCTGATCCTCTCACTAAAACACTATCCCAGTAGAAGCATAATTGTCATGTTGAGAACATTGGTATTAGATACATAGGCGATTGGCTTTAGTGCTAGTGGGAGATTGTTAGTATAAGCCCTACATGAAATACCCCATACTTTGATATGGTGATAAATAAAGTTGATCGAATGCAAATTGAGGTCAATTAAAATGTTTATAAGTGATAAAAGACGAAAGGAGTAGTTTAGGATAAAATATTTCGCAAGTGAGAAAATAATAATAAAATAATAATAATTTTATCGGAGGAGAATTTGTGAGATAAAAGGCGATTTGGAAGTCAATTGAGGCATAATAAGGTATTTTGGGTACCAAGGAGACAAGATAAAATTTTTAGAATAAAATAATATTTTATTAATAAAATAATATTAAAATATTAATATTTAGCCGGATGTCGAAGTCAATCAAGAAGAAAGATCATATGGTTGATCCAAGTGGGGGAGAAGATGACAACCCTGACTCTATAAAAATATTTATCATGACATACATGTGATGGAAAGCATGTTTGCATGCTAGGAGAGTCCCGAAAAATTTACAAAAGTCGGTATTGTACCTAGAGGTACAATAAAGTTGATTTAAGCCTCGAACTAGATCAAATAGAGAATTTACAATGAAATTAAGAATTTTAAAGTCCCAGAATGGTTTAATATGGTGATTCGGAGTTCGATGATCAATTTGGAGTCAAACCGGAATTTTCGCTATCCAGGGGTAAAATGGTCATTTGCCACTTGGGGACAAAATGAGAATTTTAAAAATGATTTTTTTGGCCCCATTTGACTTATTGGAGTATAATTTGACTTATTGGAGTAAGATTTGAGGTTTAGAAGTGAAAAATTTTAATTTCGGTATAATTTGGAGTAAAAGGGTAAAATGGTAATTTTGCCACCCCAGGGGCAAAATTGTAATTTTCCACCACCAGAACATTTTTCCAGCACATGGTCTTCCTCTATCCTCATTTTGACCATTGACTAATTGTGTGGTGGAGATAAAAAGGATTAAAATTTTAAAAATTTTAAAAACGGGCCAATGACATGATGCCATGTGTCATACCTTTATTATTTTATTATTTTTTTATAAAAAGGCATAAAATCAGCCCATCTTCCACCCCATGGCCGGCCAAACCAGCAAGAAGAGAGAGAAAACAAAAACAAAATCCTAGAAAGAGAAAATCAAAGAAAAAGTGTGAATTTTCAAGGAAATTAAGTGAAAAATGTGAGATTTTTTCTATTAAGCTTGAGTTTTCTTATTCCCAAGCATTTCTCTTTATTTTCCATGATTAAATTACATGTTTTCATGATGAATTCAATTCTG
>NC_030853.1:3762585-3779767 GCF_000208745.1 Theobroma cacao
GTTAGCTGACTTTGACAAGAACCTTCATTTGGACTCGAATCAGTAAAAGTTGTAGGTTTCCAACTTCCGATGCATTTTGGTTAGATGTGGGCCCACGTGTCACTGTAAAAGAAATTTTATGCTTTGGTTATTTGCTTTATAGTATATATAAATATAATTAACTTTTACGCTATAAGAATTATGTACCGATAGTTTTATGAAAATTATTTTATAAGAAAATAGTTTATTTTATTGAATATTTTTATTATATTCAAATGGTCAAATTTTCACTTCAAATGAATGTTTTAGATATTTAATTTGTTTTTAAATCATTAAATATATATTTTCGGCTTACTTACTACATTTTTAGCATGTTTCGAGATTTTCGACAAAAATGACGAAAATGCCCCTGTGAGCCAAAAAAAAATGTTATGTTATGATTTGAAAATGATTTGTAATCCTTCGTATTTTGATATTTGATAACTATTGCTCACCAGGGAAGTGCGAAAGCTTATACGAGAGCCTTGCGAGGTTTCGATCGACATTCGGGGTGAAGAATGTTTGTCGAGGCTTCGCGGCGGTTGTCACGGGCTCGATGGGGAGTTCCGGGTAGTGACACTACAAGCTAATTTTGTGGTTGTATGGGAATTACAATTTTGAGATATTCATGTATGACATTTTGTTATTCATAATAACATTGAGGTAGTTCTTTATCCATAAGTTTGTAATTTAATTACTTTTTTTACTTATGTAGATCATGGAACTATATATGCCTTGTAAAGGAATTGTATTGGGATACAAGTATGATATCCTTATGCATTAAAGCATTATTCCTAAAAGTTTCTGATCATTGTATTATTGAGACAAGGCATCAATAATGCTCAAAGATTGGCACATGTTATGTTCATTACTTGTGAAGTAAGTAATCGTTCTCATAGGTTGAAGTATATAGATACTTGGAACTAGCATGTGGGTGCTTGCCGTGGGAAAGCAAGTTCACTGAACATGACCCGCCGTGAGAAGTGCATTTGGTACCTCACTCAAGTGTCTATGCAATACTTCTCATGTGTCAATTGTGTAACTACTCCCTAGACTTGAGACATCAGGTTGTCTTGTATGTGGAGTACTATGCTTTGATTTCATCTTTATGGGTGCCTAATCAAGGATGCCAAAACAGGATGTTTTTTAGTATAGTATGAAGCATATGAAGGCAAATGAGTGATCAAGATAAGAATCATTACCCCAAGTGATTCGAGGGGAAATATCTCATTAGTTCTTGGTTGACATTAGCTTAATCAAATCATTGGCCAAGGTGATTAGGAGATTATGAAATGAGTTTCATAAGTCTCCATAAAGCTAATGATCTAACTGCAAGAACAAATATGGAGATCAATAAGAGTAGGCACTGCACCAAGCTCTTATCATCTTCGAGATATATGATGAGGGAATGAATTACACTGAAAAACTGTACACTGAAAGGTTGTCAAAGAATCCTTTGACTCTCCTAATAATTTGGTAGCCATGATACATTGCTAGATGCCAATAATGGTCTGTGGAATTGAATTAGTTAATTTAAAATTGAATATGATTCATTTAAATTAATTAATTAATAATATTATAATTCAATTTCATTGCCAACATGTTAGGAACCTAATGGGTCACACACAAAGGTTGCAATTTCGATTAAATTGAAAGTGTGATGATTTAAGTTAAACTTAAATCAAATTCTAGGTTTTAACTACTAAGGACCTAATTAAAATAGTTTAATTAGGTATTGGTTAAATATTATAATTGTTATAATATTAAGGACTTATTTTACAAATTTTAATAAGTTAAACCTAGATATAAATATCACATTATAGTCACTCTTTTGTTTTAAAGAGAAGGAAACAAAGAAAAGAAAAAGGAATTTTCTCTTGAGTGTTGCCACTCTTGAGAAGTTTATTTTCTTTTGAAAACTTCTCCTTTGATTATTTGATGGAAATCAAAGAAGAAAAGAGGACAAATCATTGTCCACTTGCTAGTACAAACTCGTGACATAAAGCTCTCTCCTTGAGAAGGATCAGTTGCAATCGTGTGTGCATCATTGAAGGCCAAGTGATTGAATGGCTAGGATTCTTTCACACAAAAAGTGTTCACGTTTTGTCACCAAAAGGAATTCATTTAATTACGATATCATTTGGAAAGGTAAAATTTTTGATTTTATGTGATGCTTAACTTTGCATTAAACAACCAAGGTGATCTAAAAGTAAAAGGCATGATTTTAATTTTATTTCAATTTTTTTTATTCTGCTACGTTGATGCTCTAATCATGCCATTCTTAGCAAAATATTCATTCTTCAATTGATATTTAAAAAGCATAATACCTAATAAAATGTTTACTTCCCCACCCTTGGGAGCATCGAGCAAGGAGCACTAGATAGGTGCTCCCCTCTCTTGAAGAGCACTTGTCATGGGGTGGTCGACCGACGACGTGATCAACCAACGAATGGGAACGTTATCGGCCGGTCACATTGTTTTAGAGAAAAAAAAATAAAAGAGAAAGAAGAAAGGGTATTTTAATTTTTTTCATTTTTTTTATTAACAACGTTTGTATTTTTAAGTTTTATTGTCCATTTTAAAAAATGAATCTGCATGAAATTTTGATTAAAACTTTGGAAGATTTTGATATTTTAGATTTTCTATAATATCTTGTTGGCATACGAGGGGAAGAAGGATAGAACAAAGCAAAGGCATCCCGGCCACGGAAGCAAAAGAAATGGTCATATGATTAGGTAGCTTACTTTAAAGTGGCAAAAGCACCAGGTCCAGCAAACCCGTTTTTCCGTGTTTGGAGACACCCAACCTAAGTTCCTGTGGATTTCTTCTAATCCTTCTAATGTCTGCTTTCTCTTTGCTGCATCTAATGGCCTCTTTTTCATAAAGAGTAAATATTTAATTTCACTATCATATAGGCACCTTCAATTTAAAAGCAAAACAAGTGCTTTTCCTTTTAAAAATTAAAAGCACAACGGCTTCAAGTTCAAAAGTCCCTTCCTCGCTATACTTTGGAGGAAAAAAAATTATATACCAATAAATAAATTTGATCATAAACATTCGAATGTGTCTAATACTTGATTGATAATACCATATCAGCATCGGTCATATTAGTCAATATGTACTAATTTTGAGAAAAATTGATACATTTAGCACTATCATTTTGTTTCACTCTTTATATCGAACTATTATCGATTAATATAGACCATTTCGATCCATTTCAATCATATCATTTGAACAATGTTATTTCGAGCTGTACAAGATTTTACCTCCCTTTTTATTTTTCTTTTAAGTTTCTCCCTATTCATCATCATTTTTAATTTTTCACAATTTGATCCAAAATTGAAAATGTTTAGGCTATTGAACATATTTAATAGGAACTTGTCATATATTCTTAATATTTTTAAGAATATGTTTCATTTGTTTGATGTTTGAGAATTATGAATATTAAATACTATAAGTTTAAAAACTTATATTAGCATATGAACATATGTATGTATGTAATTGAAGTTTATTTGTGTGTGTATATATATTTTATAGACAAATATTATGTAATATCGATAAATTCATAATGATACATCGAAACAAAGTGATATCCATGTTAGTGACAATCTTGGTTTCAAAGCCTTAAAACATTGAAAAACAAAAAATCTTATATAACCTAATAGCGACTCAAATCCTTCATCAAATGAAATCCGAAGACCATACCATAAGGATGCACACACCTACGCCATGCATGCCGTTTTCTTAAAATAGCTCATAGTGATGGAAGAGAATATATATATATATGTAAGTGACCCTAAAAGCAATGCAAAAACGAAGAATGAGAATCCTTGGTCTGAAATCCCATCCTTTTGATTGGAAAATTGTACACTGCTCACAGCACAAAGACGAGCCAGTGAAGAAAGGAGAAGGAAAGATGAGAGAAGTGAGAATGGGGTTTGGCAGAGGCAACGCGTGGAGAAGGAAAAGTGTAGTGTGGGGACCATGAACATTAGTTTTAAGTATGTTTGGTAATAAAGCAAAAATCTATGTTTGCTCAGCTTAGCAGGGGCAGCAGCAATGACCAAATTCAACAAAGACGGTGGGTGTTGTTTTTCACTGCCCAAATCATTTGCTGACAATCCCTTTAGTTTGGTCATATTTTTGCTGCAGAAAGTGGGATTCTGAGGGCGTGCGTGTTAGTTTCTCGAGAAAACAAGGCTCAAAGTGATTTCACAGCACACCACTTTTGTCTTTGCCAGCTGTTGCCTTCTTTGATTTTCCTTTCTTTAATTTTCCTTCTTTGTTCGCTTCCTCACTCGAATGATGCCTTGCTGTCTTTCCAGACCTTTACTTGACTCCATTTCTTATTGACACCTGGTTGGACTTTGGGTTAGTGCTTTTCCTTTGGTTTTACTCTCCATACTAAAATCTCCTTTCAAAGAAAAATTAAAAATTTAGAGATTTAATTTGAACGTTGTGATCTATTGGTGTTTCTTTTTGGTTGGATTCCATCCATATTTTTTGACGTTTTACCATTTATCCATAATCATTATTACATTTCTTTTATTACCCTTCCATTTACTATGAACGTTGCATGGGTATGGGAAAGAGTTTTGAACTTATAAACGTAAATATTATACATTATTCTAATAAATTATTTTTAAAAAATATATATTATGTCTTAACGCATGATATAACACAAAAAACATTTAAATTTCTTTTTGATGTAATTTATAAAATTAATTGTTTATATTATTTTAAAATAAGATTAATTGTTTGTCATTAGTCACGTATTTTATAGGAAAAGAAAAGTTTAACATAATACTTGAAAATACCCTTAAACTGTTTAAAGAAAATTCAAATAAGTTTTTATTCTTCTATTACTTCAATCAAATCTTTATATTTTTATTTTGAATTAAATAAGTACTTGTTATTAACGATTGATTGAATGTCATTAGTTAAAATATTATTTATCATTTTATATTCATGTAACATTGGCATGACATTAATATTGAAGACGAAAAGCGTCATATGATTTTGTCATTGCACTAAATCATCATCTATAATGACATGCTAATATTACATAATATAAAATATTAAGTGATATTTAACTATCAATAATTAATTATTAGTAATAAAATTTTATTTGATTTAAAATAAAAATTTTATTAAAAGAAATAAAAAAATAAAAATTTATTTAATTTTTTTAAAATAATTTAGGCCGCTGTAGACATTATATCAAAATAATTGGCAAACATGAAGTAAGAGTGGCGGTTTTTGGTTTCCTTTTCTATTTTACCTTGACATAGAGATCAGGGAGGTGGTGGAGGGTATCACAACAGTGAAAGCAAAGGAAAAAGCCCTTCAACTTTGGGTAAGGAGCCGTTAGAAAGTGAAAACAGACATGATTTAGAAATGATGGATGAGATTAGTGGCCACGTGCGCAGAAGAGGTTAAAAAAGTGAAAATAGTTTAACTAAAATTAATTAATCATGTGACGGTCGGGAGTAAGAGAGTAAGCAATGCCCAGTGCTGGCCAAGAGTCGGCGAAAGACTTGGGACAAGCTGTCGTCTACTTGGCAAGCGTCCAACTAAAACTGGGCCCCCCTTCTCTTTTCCTCGTAAAATCTTTGGGCTGTTGGCCGGGATTAATTATCTTACTTATATATGTATATACTTTGGAATTAATAATAAATTATATAAATACATGAAAAGTTAATGTTGAATTAAACCCCATTTTTATCTTCTTGTAATAATTAACATGCTAAATCATGTAAAAGGATAAGAGGGAGGGGGGTGAGAGTGATGGGAGTGGACTTTAAATAGTAGAAAGAGGAAAGATGTTTACAGTATTACGATGGAGTGCTCTCTTTCTATTTTAAGTGTTAGATAACATGATCTATCACATTGGTTGGAGAGCTGTCCATTTCTACCAATTCAACCAAGGAAAGTAGTTGAATTTCGTGATGACCATAACCAAAGCCCTTTGTTTTGTTATCATCATCGCTCTTGCCCAAATTTTAGGTTGTGTGGCTTATTATTGCCCCCTGAATCCAATCGTTTTCATTATCATATTTCCTTTTACTTTTTTTTTCATAGTAATTTCTTGATTTAAAAAGTCCGACATATCACTTTGGATGGTGAACGATTCTTTATTATTTAAAACTTATTTTAATATTAACCAAAAGTTATTGCAGTTCACATTTTCGGTGTTTTCTTCAAATTTTATTCAAAATTAATCGATTATATTTTTAATTTTCGATTGCATACATATTTAAACAAGGATCATGAATGTATTAAAAAGAAATACTAAGAGACAAAAAATTAATGGAGGAATCTCAACAAGATGCATAAAAGAAAACAATCAAGTTTGATAACACAATTTTTACATCCTCTTATATACACTCTAGTCTGACTTCTCATCGCTTCTCTACCACCATACAACAGTCCCCCCAAGTACATGCATGCTTAAAACCTCTCGGATGAACACGTGACACGTGGCATTTAGCTTCATATAGACCGTCCGATAGGATACGATCATTCGAGATGATCTACGCTGACACGCCCATCTTACTAAGTAGGCAAGGCAGCACAGCAGCCCCCATTCTCATGCACACAAAAGGGTGGTACCATTATATCTATAGCACCATAATGGCTCTATGCTGCTCTGCTGCAATCAGCCTTACCAAATCCCACTCTCCTATTCACCAGATCATATTCCACCCATAGATTTTGTTGATGAAAGTTTCCGATTATGTTGCTAGCAGCCCCAAGCATACTGGAGCGTCCGATCCCCAAGCAATGGACCCCACCCTCGACATCAGCCAGCACCCTCTCCTTCTCAACGGTGATCTCCACCCCTTTCTCAAACTCCAACACCATATCGCCTATCAACCGTCCGATCTCAATGGGGTTGCCATCAAAACACATGTCAGCTACTCCACCGTACACGTAACCCTTTTTAATCCTGGGACCTACCAGTCTCACCACCTCTTCCCTCACCTTGTTATAGGCGTCATCGACCAAGTAAGTAAACTCGGAACCCGAATCGATCATGGTTTGACCAGACCCGCCTGCGTCGGGTCGGAAAACGGATGTAGGAATTGGCAATTTTTTGGCTCCGATTCTTATCCCCTGCATCGGAAGAGTGTAAGCCAAAGGGTCCATATTCGGCCTGGCTCCACTTTCCGGGAAAATCATAAGGTTAACATACTGAAACCCGCGGGAACTCGGATTTTCACCGAGGTAAAACGACCCGGTGGGTGAAAACCCGGGTTGGGTCCGACGAGTAGGCACACAATAGGAAAATTTGGAAATTTTAGCTTGGGAAGCAAAAGACAACCGTCCGAGGTTCATTCCCAGAATACCCTTGTCTTCGCTTGTGTCCGTGGCACAACCAAGGATCAAAGGAGGGGTACTTTGGGAGCGGGAGAAGGTGAACTTTTCTCTGACCAGGTTGCCCTCCGCAAGTGTTCCATCGGCGTAGAAGTAAGAATAGTGGCATAAACGGTTCTGGTCGCAAGAAGTGGGGAGGGTGAAATCGGGAATTCGAGGCTTACAGAGAGGATGGGTACATGGCAAAACAGAGAAAGAAGAGGAAAGAGAAGGATCAAACGACGTCGGAGGAGGAGGCGGCTTCCGAGCAACCTTCTTGTGACACTGAATCCAGGAGAGTTGGCTCCCAGTGTCCAACACCATCTGCTGAGTCTGCGGCGGAGTGCCTATAGGGAGAGCCACGATCAGAGCCATGGAGTACTTGAACGTCGTCTTATAATTATAAGAAGATGGCCTTGGCTGAACCGTCGAGTTTGGCTTGGTTGAAACCAAAGAACGGTAGAGAGTTTGAACATTGTCACGAGAGAAACGGAGGGAAGTGAGAGGAAAAGAGAAGGAAATCGAGTTGTTCGGGTCTTGCGCTGCCTTTCCTTGTGTAGCGAGAGAGAGAAAACAGGTCGCCAGGAAGAAAAGAAGGGGGTGAGGCTTGAAGAGAAGAGCCATGGAGAGGCAAGAGAAAAGAAACTAGGGAAGAAGAGACAGGGTTTGAACGTTCATGGAGTTAGTGAGGCTGTGCAGTGTGCGGAAGAGAGGGTGGGGTTGTACTTGTATATATAGCAAAGGAGGAAAGAGAAGAAGAGTGATTTGAATGATAGGACGAAAAACATGAAGAAATCTACAGAAAAGCGGACGCGTTTTCTTACTTGGGCGGTTAGATCTTATGATGAATTTTAATTAAAATTGGTGGCCACCATTTTTACGATTTACTACTGTGATTCAATCTCTGCAAAACCAAAATATCTTTCACCTAAAATAATAAATTGTCCCTCCAAGGTACACAAGTTTGCAAATTTATTCCAACTTCCCTTCACCAATATTTATTTCTGTTCTTTGTTATTTTTGTCCTTTTTTTTTTACTGCATTTTTTTTAAACAAAAAGCACAAACCTATTTTGTACTAAAAAATTTACTAATTTTTACTATTGAAAAATAAAAATTAAGAATTTCAGTAAGGAAAAAAATAAAAAATATTGATTGTCAAAGATAGAAGGAGGACCAGCCTGATCAAGATTGACATATACTTTTAAAAATTGCATGAACTATTTTAAAAAATTTAAATATTTTTTATTTTTATTATATTTAATTAAATCCCTATATTTTTATTTTTATCAAATAAATATATTTTTTTAAAAGGTAACAATTTATTAAATAAGACAAGAGGAGAAGATCCCAGTGACGAAATCAAGATTTTAAGTTTGAGGGGATGATAATGAAAAATTTAATATTTAAGGAGATGGAAATTATAAAATTTTTTTAAAAAAAAGTAAAATTTTAAAATGTTAATATAAAATAAAATAATATTTGGAATTTTAGGGTGGGCGAGAGCCCTTACTAGCCCCCCACCCCCCGCCTCTATCTGTGCAAGTACAAACAAAAAGAGCTTTTGATTAGTTAAAAACATAAAATTAATTAGAATTATAATTAATGAATAATTAATTATTGTTAGTTAAAACATTATTTGTAATTTTTTATACTCACGTAACATTAATATGATGATATTTATGAAGTGTGAAAAAAATTGTGTGATTATATCATCATATTATATCAACATATCATATTATTATTTATTATGATATATCAATATTATGTTAACACCATGTGACATAAAATAATAAGTGACGTTCTGATTCAACTATTAGTCATAAAGATCTATTTGATTCAAAACAAAAGTAATATAATAAAAAAATAAATATTTATTTAAATTTTTTTAAATATTATGTCGATAGTTATTTTGATTAAACAAAATCGAGAATTATTTTGGTTAAACAAAGATGATTGTTTGAGTGGATAATTTTATTTGGTTGATAACCAATTTGGCTTTGAGATTGGGGTTGAGAAAACAACAAAAAGCTAAATAAGTTGAATGCAGTCTTAATGTGTACGTGAGTGTTTAGAATGAATGCAATGATATCATGAAAGAAAAAGATGTTTGGTCATTAGCTGGCTACTTCACTTTCAACAGTTGTCCATCTTAAGATTGTTTAATGCTCTGGTCAACTAATATTTTAACGTTGCTCTAATCCTTTCCCCACCCTCATTTTCTTTTGTCCCACTAACAAAACAACTTACAACACACCGAATGAACTATCGAGAAGGTTATCAATTCCTTTGAGGCCATATGTAATTGAAACCAACATTTTGATTTTTACCCAATTCATGAAAAAAAATATCATGTTACATATGTGACAAAATTAATTGATAAAAATGATTAAATCTCCATAGAGAAAATTTCTCACTCAACTAATTTCGTCACATTAACATTCATGTTTTTAAAAAATGCAATAAGTCTGATGGTCGATAGAGTTATTTTGTACATGCGACATATGTTATGTTAAACAAGTAAAAAAGAAAACTAAATCTATTTCAAATTTCAAAATCTTAATAAGTCGGAAGTAATGTCCAACTTTAAAAAAAAATACATTGTTAAATGAGGACGTTAAAGTTTTATTGACAATTTTAATTTTTAAATCCGATTAATGAATATTTTGATAGATGCATATTAATTAAATTATTATTTTAAAAAGGATTTTTTTATTAATACATTTAAAAATAAACAGCACATTAGTTACCTAAATCTTTGTAATAGGTGCATTAACATTTCGTTTTAATATTTTAATTGAGTCGGTAATGTCATTGATGTAGTTGACTTGACGAGCGACTTGGGAGCGGTCAAATTACGTCAAGGGCTAGTCAGTTCGCTTTTGACAAAAACCCCGTTTACTTCTAGTGAGGGGGACAAAAGTACGAAACCTGGGTTCCTCTTTTGCCTTTATATTTTTTTCTTTTCTAATTTTTTATTCTTTTCATCTGATTAGATTTTAATGGTTCAAGGTATTATTTGCACTTATTTCTTTTAAAATTTATAACAAGAATTAATATTTTATACATTTAATATTTGATGCAATGACATTAAATCTTGATATCTCATTATTAAAATATTATTTTTGAAAAAAATAAAAAATTGATAATATCTTAAAATAATACTTTATTAATAAAATTTTAAAATAATATTTTATCAATAAAATATCAAAATTTGATGACTTGAGTACATCAAATATTCTCCCCAGCAAAGGTCAGTAATTTATGGTCAACACCAGCTGGTTTGCACAATAGAAACCAACTCAAAGCTGTTTAGACTTCACAACTTTTGTGGAAAACGCTGAAATCTCCACTGTTTCTTTGAATATTTAGTTTCCTTAGCTCTATGTGTGGGAAAGAGAAGAAAAAGCAGGGTGAGGGGGAAGGAATCATTAATGTAACAATTTCAAATAAGAATTTCAAAATTTAATCGGATATTTATAAAGTTCAAATACCCTATCAAATAATCTTATTCAAGTTGACGTTTGTACCTTTACCTAAAAACTAGTACCTTACAATGTAAGTGAAGTTTTTTTAATTTAAAATAAGTTAAAAAAATTTCAAAGCCAAGATCGATTAAACTAATAAATTTTGTAAAACATGTTGCATATATCATAAATATTAAAATTTTGAAAGATTTTTATTGGTTTTTAATATTTTACTCACAGAGTGTTTTAGTTAAAATTCAAATGGATTTTTCATGATTTGCCAATTATTAATTTTCATAAAATTTTTACATGATAGTAATATATTCAACAAGTCAATATAATCGATTTTGATTTTTAATTTTTATTCACTCATTTTTAACTGAATTTAAAAATTCCACGAAAGTTTTGCCAAAATTTTTTATTTTTTGGGTAGGAGATTTGCCAAAATTTATAAAATCACATTGTCTAGGAGTAGTAAAATATTAACATGAAATTAAAACCAACAAAAAAATATTAACATGAAATTAACAGTAATATTACCCCATGAATGCAAAGAAAAAAAAAACCAAGGAAAAGAAAATTAGGATCTCGTGTTTAATGATATTTGTCTCCCAACAACAAGAAAAAACACAAAGAATCAAATAATATATGTACCTTATCCTAACATTTGATGTTGGGCAGCTTGAGCTACAGACAAACTCACAAAGGCATCTTAATATTGCAGTAAAAAAAATACTATTTAATGTATTCAATCATCTTACTTATTTAAGAAAAGTTTGTTCATTTAATTACATAAACCTTATAGTTTTTTCCTTTTTAACATTTAGTAATTAATGCAAAAATGACTTATAAAATCAAAAGCCTATTCAGTATTTAATTTTCAGAAGCATACCAAACAGCTTCTATATATATAGTATATATCCAGTATTTCAAAGTTTCAAAACTGAAAATTCGGCATTTAATTTTTTCCATATGATATTGAATTTTTGTAGTTTCTTCAATAACACCTATATAAATATTCTTTTACAATGAAAATATTCTATTATTGGCATATTAGAAAATGAGTTACCAAATGCAATGAAGAAAGATTATCGGTGTTAGAAAAGAGAAATATTATATTCTATAATTATATATTTTACAAAGTAACATAATTATGTATTATTACAAAAGTGAATGAAAGAAGTGATGAATTCAAGATTTTGTATCAAAAGTGACTAAAAGATAATTATAAGAGTAATCACATTACATATTTCAAATTTTATACATACAATAATAAAAAAAATAAAAATTGAGAGATGACGGCAATCACCACCTTGATTCCATCGGTGAATGATATATGTATCACAAAAGGTTACTCTTATTTATAATCTAATTCTAACAAGATATTGGAGTCTACTTAGATAATAATATCCCAGGCCTGACAAGACTTAATGCAAACCCTATATATTTTCTATCCACCACAAAACACAATCTACTCTCTCTCTTGGTGCCAAACCAAGACAAGGTTTCAAGTTTGAAAGGATAAAAGCAAAAAATTCAATATTTGAGAAGGTGAATTTATAAAATTTTTAAAAAATCAAAAATAAAATTATAAATATTTAAAATAAAATAAAAATTTTTTATAAACTTTCAAAATTTTGACCTATTAACCCCCTTCCTTTGCCTCTGGTCTCTTTGTTGAATTCTAAAGGAATGTCCTTTTTTTGTTCTTCCCTACATTGTCACAGTTAAAATCTAACTTGATTTGATTATAAAAGTTAACCCATTAATCCGGATGACATGAATTTATGATAATTTAAATTCAAAATTATCTAAACTCGAAATAATTTGACTTGAATTTTCATTGACTCAAGATGATCCCAACCCAAACCCCGACTTAACTTTCACAATTACCGCATCACATGGATGAAAGGTGGGTTAGGCTGCACCCAAAAGATGAAGACATGAAGCAATTAACATGGTGAGATCAATCTCAACTTCCTTTTTAATGTTTTCACAAGAAGGAAAATATTGGAAGTACATGTCCCTTTTATTTATTTATTTGCTAAAGCTGGAATTTCATAATCCATACATTATTTCCTGTATTTGTGAATCAAAGAAAAGTGATATATGCAAAGAAAGTGACAAGTTAATATTTGTCCTTTAATTAAGTTATTATAAATAATTAAATCAGAATATGAATAATGTTGAATCTTAACCCTTTAACTAGAAATGGTTTTCCAAAATTTAATGCTATAAAGGGGAATTAAATGCAGGCCATATTAGAGGTTAAAAGTAGAGGTGGAAAGCTGTGGAAGAAGATGTTAGAAATTTGGCTTTGTCAATGTCATGTGTGTCTGTTTTCTGATGTCAACTCATCATATTAACTCCTTACCCCTCGACAGAGCTAGCTTGCTTATTTCCTTACCTCACAACATACCTAAGCTGCATTGTAATTTGTTTGGAAAGCAATTTTGGATACTTAGTGTATCTTGATGTCAAGTAAATGATAGTTCTTTATTTTTTCATCAAAGAAAAGAGTTGGTAAAATTAATCATAAAATTTAGTATAAGATTATTATTCCACGCATCATCGTTGACATTTTTAAATTTTTATAAACAGGATTATAATGTTGTCGCATGTTTATTTAGTTGTTTTGTGGATTTATTAATTTTCTTAAATATAGTTTAATTACATCTGTGACAATTTTTTAATTTTGCTTGTAAATTTTATAAACTGTACCGTTAATGTATACGATAATAATTTATAAAATAAAATGTAAATAAAATTTTATTCTTTTATTTGGTTCAATTAAATCTTTACTTTTGAACGAAATAAATTGGTATGACTAACGGTTTATTAACTATGGTTAGTTAAATCGTTACTTGTCATTTTTATATTATATGGTGATGACTAGATATACTAATATGTTATAATGATGATGATGTGACATGATGATATGATTTTATTAAATTTTCACCTTCCACTTCAATGTTACATGGATATAAAAAAGACAAATATCATTTTGATTTATGACAATTAATCAACTTCTAATTATAAAGGTCTATTTGGCTTAAAATAAAAATACAAAAGCTTGGTTGAAAGTAATAAAAGAATAATAACTTATTTGAATTTTCTTAAATACTTCAATAACATTTTGAAGCATTGTACCTTTTTTTTTTTGGTAAAATACTCTGATTCACCTAAGTTTTGACCATAATTTTACATGGATTTATTAGTATTCGAAATGGACAATCTGCCTCAAACTTGTAAATGGCATTAACGGAAAAATATAAAATGTCTACAATACTTTTTTTTCTCCACTCTTTTTTCATTATTTTCCTTTTTCAGGCCAGCCCCGTGGTGCTTTCTTATGCCAGTCAGTGGTGCTTCCTTATGCCAGCCGAATCTCCCTAAGAAGAGCACAATCTGATCGCGTTTTTTTTTAAATACTAATGGACCTGTATGGAATTATGGTTAAAATTTAAAAAGTCAGGGTATTTTATCCTTTTTTTTTTAATTTGAGAGAATAGGATTTGAGTCAAACTCTTTCCATAGGAGGATACATGCACCTAACACTAAATCAAATACTTAAATAAAATTAAATAAGACTTACATTTTTAGGTACCTAAAATAATAAAGCTTACATTTTTTGAAAAAAAAAAGATTTTTTTTGGGTGTTTTTAAACTCAACCCAATGTACTACCATACTAGATAAACTTAATCTGATTCATTATGTTAACCAGATTTCATGCATTCCACTACATCATCTAATTAAATAATAAGATAAAGTTAACATAATTGGAATAAAAGTTAATGCCACATGTGTATAGTTGAACTCATCAACTTCCACTATGTGAAATACAAACTCTTTATTTGGCAACAATTCAATTAAAAGAAAAATTGAAGATGAATAAGGAGAAAACACTTACAATAAAAGAACATTTTTTTAGTAATATGAGGTGATGACAAATGATTCCTTATTTAATTTGTAAAACCAATAGACACGAAACATTCCCCTAATTTTTATTAAAGACATGGAACTTGTTAGCACAAGATGACAAAGTGTTATTTATGTTTTGAGGGGAATATTTGTCATCTAATTCTTAAATCATTGATAAATTTTGTTGGTTTTAGGTCACTTGGCACTTTCACATGACCATTCCATGTTGAGTGAAGAATCTTTAGTTGAGAATTAGGAAAAGAAATCTTCAATTATATTCACGAGTTATGCAAACATGATTTGGATCAGGTTATGGTGGATAAATACAAGAAATATATACTTGTCTAATTAATGACAAAATGTTTCTTATAGTCTTTAATATAATAAAGTTAATTGAATAACATATCTTAGATTTGTAGAACAAACCAAATGTTCAAAATTATTAATTGAAGAAAGCACCGACTGGATTCTACTCAAGTATGGAACATTGTTATGATGCCTTGGATATAAATTTCACATTCGAGTTGTGATTGTGGGTGCCTATTGGGTTGATCAAAGGTCAATACTCCAAAATTAGTTTACGAGATTGGTTATTAACATTTAGGTAATGTTTGGTACCTTACAATTTGATATAATTACAAATAATGTAACTGCAAACAATCTGATTGTAAGTAAGATAACATTGTAGTATTTGGTATATAAGTAAAATAATGATTAAAATGTGGGAAATATAACATTACAATGTTTAGTTTACAAGTACTTTGTTTAGAATGTAATATCAATTTCCAAAATTATTCTTATTTATTAAAATACAAGTTTAATGTACTTGTATTTTTTTATTATTAATTTTTATATAATGTTATCTCTTAAATACATTTTTAATATTATATATTTTATTTCATTTCTTAATATAATTTCCTATACTATATATTTTCTTTTCTTTTCTTTTAAAAGACAATATAAATTTTATTGACAGTCATCATCTACCATCTAATAGAGAATAATTACTGAGAGCAACAAAGAAATATCTCCCGAAATTTATATAAAAAATAAATTATAATATTATAAAATGTCTTTAACAAAGTAACAAAGTTGAAAGATAAAAATATCTTTAAAAATATTGTAAAGTGTAATGCAATCTGATTGCATTGATTTTGTACTGTAATCATATTATATCCATTAACTATAATGTGATTGTATTGTAATTTTACATTACAGTGATTTTATTGCAAAATAAATACTACAATATAAATTAATTAGACACATTACAAGGAATGTGTTATCACTTCTCTTATACCAAATGCTACTTTAAGACTCCATTGAGTTCACTATTAGGGTGAAACTGTATAGGAATCGTCCTCCAAATTTATTAATGAGCTTGGCAACTCAAAGGAATTGTTAATGACCAATGTGAGGATGGTCTGATTTTGTCAAAGCCTAGGTATAAGAAGAAACCATTTTTGATGCTTAATTTTTTTTTCTCAATCTAATCTAGTTATTTTATTAAACAACACAGATACAAAATCTTGTCTTGAGTTAAAAATGTGATAAAAAATAAACCATATAAACGAGAACCTAGCAAGATTTCTACAATTCTTTCGACGTAAACATGTCTAAAAACTAAATTTACATTATACATCATATGAACATCTACTAATTAATGAACCAAGAACATGACATAACATACTGCCTATAAGTTCGCAATTTAATGCTTAATTTTGTGTGTAAATTTGTGTTGGGAAATTGCGGAATTGTCTCTAAAGAATTGCCCAAGATCTAACCCAATCAATAGAATAAAAAAAAGAAAGAAATCAAGCACACCCACAAGAACACAAGAATTTACATGGTTCTGTCTTTTTATGACCTACATCCATGGGCACAGTAACAGAGAAAAATCCACTAAGAGGAAAAATCAGGAGATTACAAGAACAGTCTCAAACTCATAACCCTTATCCCACGTACACCTAAATCACTCTCTCTAAATCTAGGTGATTTTATTCTTTAACCCATAGGGTCCTTTTATAGTGCCAAATACAATAACCTTATCATAATATAATTAGGAATCTTATCTTAATATAATTAGGAATTGTTATTCTAGTTTAACTAGATTTAAAGACTATTTTATAAGGTATACTAATTTAATTATAATTAAACAATCCTAATTAAATCACAATCCAAGACTATCCTAACAAATCTCCACCTTAGGCTTGAATTCATCAAGCTCCACTTTACGAACCAATCTCTGTCGACACCGCCACTACCCCAAAGGGCCTCAAGCACTATGAACATCGATCAAGTCCAAGCAATGCTTGAACTTTATCCCAAAAACTGACTTAGTTAGCATATTTACCGGATTTTCATATGTAGTTATTTTCTTCACTACAATCTCACATCTAGATTCTTGTCCAAAACAAAAGATC
>NC_030853.1:3780167-3786146 GCF_000208745.1 Theobroma cacao
TCAATCTCTACTTCCACAAATAAAACATAAGAATCAAAATCACCATCAATACAAGTAATGCTTCGTTGAGATACCAATTCTTGTACCTCTTGCAATTCTTTCTGGATTTCACTATCATCTCGCACTGTCACAAGAGCATTGATTTCAAGCTCCACCTGCTTGCCAACTTCTTGGTCTGATGTGTTTGCAATTCTAGACTTTATCCCACAAAGTAATGCAGACTTGTCAAAGGTAACATCCGACTCACCATAAACTTGGGGAACTTATAATCAGTACACCACAACCGATAACCCTTCACCCTATATGCAGAGCCTAGAAATATGCACTCCGTCTCTCTCAACTCAAGTTTACCATCACTCACATGAGTATGAACAGGACAATCAAATACTCTCAATATGGAGTAATCAGTGGGCTTACCAGACCAAACTTCCTTTGGAGTCTTAAATTCAATTGCAGTTGATGGAGACCGATTTACCAAGTAGCAAGCCTTGTTGATAGCTTTTGTCCATAATACTTTGGTTAGGCCAACATTAGAGAACACGTATTTTGCTATCTCCATAAGTGTTTTCTTCATCCATTCTACAATATCGTTTTGATGTGGTGTTTTGACGATAGTGTAATGTTTAATGATTTTTTTATTATTGTAGAACAAACCAAACTCACCTTTGCAAAATTCCAAATCTTTGTTTGTTCGAAAGCTCTCGATCCTTTTCTTAGTCTGCTTCTCGATCAATACCTTCCAATGCAAAAAGGTGGTTAACACTTCACTCATAGCCTTTAGAGAATACGTCCACACCTTTCTTGAAAAATCATCGATAAAGATCCACATATATAATGATCCACCTTTTGATGCCATCGGAGAAGGATCTCACAAATCTAAATAGATGTAGTTTACTGTACTCCTGGTTTGATGAGTTTTAGTGCTAAATTTCACTCTATGTTGCTCACAAAAATCTAGCTTTCCACTCTTTTGACCACATAGTAAACTATGCTTACTTAGTTTTCTAATCCCTCTCTCGCTCATATGACTAAATCTCATATGCCATAAACGTGTTACATCATCTTCAGGATCATTAAATGAGATCACAGAAACAGTTTTAATGACCGTGTTTCCCACTAGACAATAAAGGTCATCAGATAACTTACCTTTCATGATAGTTAAGGCTCCTTTAGATACTTTTAAGATACCATCTTGGCCACTATATTTGCAACCCTTCTTATCTAACAAACTCAAGGATATCAAATTCTTTTTCATGTTAGGTACATGTTTCACCTCAAGTGCCCTTACTATACCATCAAACATCTTGATTCGAATTGTGTCAATCCCAATAACTAAGAGAGAGAAATCATCTCCTAATTGTATAGCGCCCATATCAACATATTGATAAGTTGTAAACCAATCATGCCTAGGACATATGTGGAAGCAACAGGCCGAATCTAAGATCCATGTATCCTTCAGGTTACCATTAGTAATTGTAAGAACACTATCAACTTCCTCAAAAGTATCAAAATCAACTTCAACTACGTTTGCAGTATTTTTAGACTTATTGATCTTTTCATCACCCTTGAATTTAGTACAATCTTGACGAAAGTGACCTTTTTTACCATAGTTCCAGCAAGTATTTCCTCTTGATCTAGATTTGGATATAGATTTACCTTTTCTGTCTAAGCCTTTCTCTTTACCTCTACCTTTATTTACAACCAAACCTTCTGCTTGATTTTCATTCTGAATACCACCAACTTTCTTCTTTAATTCCTTGAAATTTAAAGATGCCCTTACATCCTCGAAAGTGAGAGTTCTCGGCTGTATAGCATAGTATCCACGAAGTTTTCATACGATGGAGGCAAACAACATAAAAGAATTAGGGCTAAGTCTTCATCCTCAATTTTAACATCGATATTCTTTAAATTAAGAATAACTCTATTAAATTCATCAATGTGGGTATTAACGGACATACCTTCACTCATATTGAAAGTATACAATCGTTGCTTCATATAAAGCCGATTCGTTAGAGACTTGGTCATATAAATACTTTCGAGTTTAAACCACACTACAGCAGTAAATTCTTCATCTGTGACTTCTCTTAGCACCTCATTAGACAAAGCAAAGAGAATAGCACTATGTGCTTTTTTCATAAGGTCATCTTTCTCACCATCAGATAAATTCGAGGGAAGATGCTCTTTTCCCTTCAGTGCATTCAATAGTCCTTGCTGCACTAGTAATGCGCTCATCTTAACACGCCACAAGCTGAAATCGTTTCTTCCATTAAACTTTTCAATCTCATACTTGGTCGACGAAGTTGCCATAGCGAGATTCAGATTGACCCAAGACCTTGAAGCTCTGATATCAATTTGTTGGGAAATTACGAAATTGTCTCTAAAGGATTGCCCAAGATCTAACCCAATCAATAGAATAAAGAAAGAAAAAAATCAAGCACACCTACAAGAACACAAGAATTTACGTGGTTCGGTCTTTTGATGACCTACGTCCACGAGCACAACAATAGAGAAAATCCACTAAGAGAAAAATCAGAAAATTACAAGAACAGTCTCNAAAGATAATTGCCATCACTATTGTAATCACGATGTATAGTTTCTGAGGCATCTTCTATCTCTTTCTCAAAATGACAAGCCACACCTAATTAAGTAGTTGTTAATAAATTATTATCAAAGAAAGCATAATCTAGACAATTACCAAGGGTTCAAATAATTGAAAACCATTGTTGGGAAATTGCGAAATTGTCTCTAAAGAATTGCCCAAGATCTAACCCAATCAATAGAATAAAGAAAGAAAGAAATCAAGCAAACTCACAAGAACACAAGAATTTACGTGGTTCGGTCTTTTGATGACCTACATTCACGGGCACAACAATAGAGAAAAATCCACTAAGAGAAAAATCAGAAGATTACAAGAACAGTCTCAAACTCATAACCCTTATGCCACGTACACCTAAATCACTCTCTCTAAATTTAAGTTATTATTATTCTTTAACCCATAGGGTCTTTTTATAATGCCAAATACAATGATCTTATCCTAATATAATTAGGAATATTATCCTAATAGAATTAAGAATTATTATTCTAATCTAACTAGATTTAAAAACTATTTTAATAAAGTATACTAATTTAATTAGAATTAAACAATCCTAATTAAATCACAATTCAAGACATTCCTAACAATTTAGTTTTACACTACTTGATTAAGGTGTCTCATTATAATTTGACAAATGTAAAGATTTATGTTTAAATAACGACTCTTTATATTTTTAGAGTTGTTTTCATCTGTTTATCTAAAAAGAACAAAAAGTTAGTTGAAATGATTGTTTTAACCATAAATGTACAAATTTTTTTTTTAAAAAAGAAAGAATTTACTTTAGCTTTTCTTTTTTACAACAATTTTCTTTAAAACTAATTGAATTTAGCTTTTCCTTTTTACAATAAAAAAGTTAATGAAATTAACTAAGAATTCTCATTAGAAAGAAGAAAAAAAAAAGGAGGGGCAAAAATGGAGATTCCCCTTGCTCAACACAAAATGAACTATCAATTTTAGTACCAATCTTCATGGTTTAAACATAATTGGAATATCAATTTCCTTGAGACTTAAATTGACTATATTATTATAAATATACAAATATATTAAATCTTTACGCATATAAGTTTCATCAGAAAAGAACAAAATAGAGGTCAAGTAGCAATAATATTAGTAATAATAATGCAGAGGTTGGTATGTACAACATCAGTTGATGCCTTCACTGGAAGAAGCTATGTGAAAGGCTACTATTTATTGATGGCTGTTACATTACATCGACATCATTTCATTAACCATGGCTTATAGCGGACCAGCTTCCACTCTTAATTTTCGTTTTGCCTATCTCATTCTTTATGGGCCACTTTCACACCCCATATTCTTGCTTATGTATAGTATATCCCACTTATGCTTATCCTAGAGCATTCATAGTGGCAACATTCTCTTCTTTTTTTTTTTAGAAAAAGAAAAGGCATTAAACGATTAATGTTTGGTGAAGTAAGAAAGAGAGAGAAATACTCATTTATGTATAAATTTTTAAGTCCCTTGACGTTGGTGATATTCTAGCTTGGATTTGAAGTCCTAGACGAGGATACTTCTTTTGGCTATTATGTCTTTTCGCTTATTTGCCATAATAGTGTAAAGGTATAATATTTAAAAAAATTCTTGAATTATTTAAAAAATATATAAATAAATTCTTAATTATATTATTATTTTGAAATCAAATAAATTTTTATAATTAATGGTTAATTAAAAATTGTTATTCAAAATTTCATTTATCATTTTATATCACATAATGTTAATGTAATATACTGACATGTTATAATGGATGATCATGTGTATTTTTTACCCTCCACATCAGCATCATGTGGATATAAAATGATAAGTGGTATATTGATTAATAATAATTAATTAACCATTAATCATTAAAGATTTATTTGACGTAAAATAAAAGTACATGAATTTGATTAAATGTAATAGAAAAATAAAAATTTAGGTAAATTTTTTTAAATATTATACCCATAGTAAATAAGTTTAAAGTTATTCCAACTAAAGTTTGATGAATACTCATGCACTGAGTTTGGCCCGAGTAAAGTCAAGTTTCTAAGTTTATTACTTAAGTTGAAAACTGATCGTAATGGGTTGTTTTTGAGCCGAGTTTAACCCCAAAAAAATTTAAGCTTTAGCCTTGAGCACTTATGGGCTCGGATATAGCACAAGGATCCACTCAAAAATTGCAGTTGTGGATTCAATGGCCCGTCCTTTGCCAAATTGGCTGGGCCTTGCAATGTGGTCCTAAGCTTGCAAGCGTTTAGGATTATAATCCAAGTGACCAAACCGAACGCCAGAAACGGTTTTTTGGTTTCTGCCCTTCACTGGCCTCTGACACAGACACCAAAAACCATGCCCGTTGTTATACCCAGGCCTATAATTCCAACTACTTGACGCCCAACTGACCCATGACCAGAACCCTTGACCAGGTGGCACCCCATCCAGTCATTTGTAAGAGGCCAAGGATGCAGGAGCTTTGCCATAAGTAAGGGTGCCTTTGGTTTAAGAGAAGTGAAACACATGCCCTATAATTTAAATGACTTGTAATCATTTTACAACGTTTAGTTGAGAGGAAGAGGAAGGGAATGTGTTAGCAAGGGAAGCTTGTTACAAAGAGCTAAGGGAATGTCCGAGGGAAATTTACATTCCCCCAGCAAACGGAAAGTAAAATATCTTTTTCGCCGTCTTAACCTTGACATTCCTCTTCATTTGCTGCTCTTCTTTTTCCTCTTCTTGCTCACCCACACATGCATTTCGATCAAATCCTGCCTTCTTCTTCTTACCGCCCGTAGGAAGGCTAATAGATCACCTGTACCAAATTTGTCGTGTTTATTCTTCTGCTTAGGTATTTTGTTGAAAATATTGCAATGTAATACCTTTCAGGCATTCATTTTTTTTTGAGAAATTAGAGCTTTTTAGCTTAAGTAAATTAAGGGTTTTTTTAAATATTTGTACAAGTGTAATATTTTTTAAATTAAGGGTTTTTAGCTTGAGTGTGTTTCATAAGCTCGGATGTCTAGGGCCTTGTCTTGTTACAATGTGGAAGGTTTACAAAGTTTAGGCAATTAAAGGAAACATTTGAAGCTTGCTTAGAGAGTTCCAATAGGATTCAATTTTTGTAAAAACATTACCCTTAGGTCATGTTTGGTTGGGGGAATGGCTAAGCCATTCCTCATCTATTCTTTACAAAATTTTATCCCCTTATTTGGTTTGCTCTTGGGGAGGGAATAGCCATGCCAAAAGGAATGACAATTCTTTAAAATTGGGCAAAAGCTTGGAATAGCTAATACCACCTTCCTCATGGTATTAGATATTCCACACTTATGGAATAAAATTTAAATATTTTGGATTAAAATATCTTTATTTATTTTTAAAAATTACAAATTTAAATTTTAATTAAA
>NC_030853.1:3786479-3866350 GCF_000208745.1 Theobroma cacao
ACTTAAATAATCAATTATTAATATTTAAAAAATATAAATTATTAATATTTAAAAGATAAAATTAAATAAAAATAAATAATCATAATAAAGTTTAAATTATAAATAAAATATTAATATTTAAATGATAAATTATTAATATTATAAATAAAATATAAATTATTAATATTTAAAAAATAAAATAAAATAAAAATAAATAATCATAATAACATTTAATATTAATGATTAAAGTATAAATAAAATATTAATATTTAAACTATCAATGTTTAGTATTTTAAATAAATTATACATTATTAATGTTTAAAAATAAAATAATTTAAAAATAAATAATCAGACTAACATTTAAATTATAAATAAAATATTAGTATTTTATAATGTTAATGATTAGATTATAAATAAAATATTAATATTTAAAAAATAAAATAAAATAATCATGTACATAATAAAGGGTATTTTTATCTTTTTATTTTATTCTTTCTTATTCCAAAGTTATTGTTACCAACCAAACACTGCAATAAGTCATAATAATCATTCATGTTCTATTCCATTCGTCATACCAAACCATGTAATACCTATTCTACTCTATTCTTATCTCATTATATTCCCACGTAATAGGTATTCTATTTCATTCCTATCTATTCCACGAACCAAACGTGCTATTAGGGAGATAGAGAGAGTAGAAAAGGGTGCAAGTTGAGGAAAAAAGGGAAAGAAAAAGACAAGACAAGAGGAAGAATTGTCACTTTCCTGTTGGATTTAGAATAATAGTTTTGGTTGGATAATACTTTATGTTAGATGGTTGGTCCAAGATTTTTTTTTTGCGATGGTTGGTGAAGTTGGCAAGAGGATTTTAGTGTTTATATAATATTTCAGCTATAATGTTTATATAGTGTTTCAATAGCAATGTTTATATAATGTTGATAATAATATCAATAGTAGACTTTATATAATGTTTGAACAAAAAAAAAGTATTAAAGTTGAATTCGTGTACTCTTTTTTTCCTTGTCTTTTCAAATATGGGTTAAATGCTACATACAATTTGTTTTAGCTAATTGTTGTTAATTAAATCTTGTTTCGTTCATGTACTTGTACTTCTTGTTTTAATCTTTATTATATTAATTTCAAGAGAGCTACATGTTTAAAGTGGATTGTCTTAGTATTTAGAGAAATTTTGTTGATGTACAATGTGTTATACAGTTTGATTCCTAGTTGTTACATTACACTTATAAATGTTTCTTTTTACATTATAGTTCACACAATGAGTAGATATTCTAAATGGCAAATTGTAATGATCGTGTCTACTATTGCTTTGGCATTACAGTTATATACAATAGTAGTGGTGATTATTGCTTTGCTTAATCAATATTGTTACGTTTGCCTAAAGGAAAGAAAGTGTGAAAGGTCATATAATGGTACTAGTTATGAGAGGCATATTATTAAGCAATTGACCTTTAGAAGAATGGTGTTTAATTTTGATATGACATGCATTGAATATACTCAAATGGATAGGAATGCCTTTTATAAACTGTGCATTATGCTTAAAATCATTTGTAGGCTTAAACCAACAACACACATGAATATTGAGGAAATGGTTGCTATCTTTTTGTACATCATTGCTCATTATGCAAAGAATATGATAATAAAGAGAAAGATTGTTAAAAGTGATGAGACAGTGAGTAAGCAATTTGAGGTTGTTTTAGATTCTATTTTGAGTTTACATACAAGCAATAATATTGAAGAATTCAGAGCCTATAACTGAGAATTTAACTGACCTACGATAAAAATGTTTTAAAGTAAACTTAAATTAGGTTCTCTTTATAATTTAAATACAAAATTTTTTTAGTTTGAATCTAATAAGATATATGTTTGTGTCACCATTCTATTGGATACAATAAAATTGTTTAGGTGCTTTAGATGGGACTTATGTTAAAGTCAATGTCTTGGAAAATGATAAGCTTAGATATAAAATAAGGAAAAATGAGATTGCTACAGATGTCTTAGATGTATGTTTAGAAGATATGCAGTTCATATATATCTTACCTAGATAGGAAGGTCCTGCTGCAGACTCTAGGGTTCTTCGAGATGCAATCTTTAAAAGAAACGGTTTGAAAATCCCTAAAGATAAGGGGATAACATGTGTTAAATTAATAATTATAAGGTTTTAGTGTTAGCTTGATATATTTTATTTCTAATCTAAAAATATTTTTTTTATCATAGGTACTATTTATGTGATGTTGAATATACAAATGGAGAGGGATTTTTAACTCTAGATAGTGGTCAACAATATCATTTGAATGAATGGAAGCAAAATCGAACTCTTCGATCAAAAGAAGAATTGTTTAATTACAAACACTCTAGTGTTAGAATGGTTATTGAGAGATATTTTGGATTTTTTAGATGAGATAGGCAATACTTAGGGAGAGGTCTTGGTATTTAGTGAAAACCAAGTGCAAATTATATTGGCTTGTGCTTTGTTACATAATCATATTAGAAGGGAGATGACACACGATCCATTTGAGGCTAAATTCAATGAAAGAAATGTGGGATCGACAGAATTGGAAAATGCAACATGTAGTAGTATATTTTTGTAATTGTAATTATTAGATGTTAGGTTTTTGGGGTTTTAGGGTTGCTAACATTAATAATTTTATGGGGTAATGATTGTATAGAAGGCATATTTTGCATAGTTTATGTAAGGGTAGGTTTTTTGGGTTCTTGCAATTTTTGTATGAAGGGATGTGAAGTTCTTTTTATATACACTTCTACCTTTCACGTACAAAGATCTTTGCTAACATTTTGTTATTGTAGATGGAAGGAACATCAACTCAAGGATCACAAAAGGTAAGTAAAAGATCCAACCATCAATGAACTCCTCTTGAAGATGCATTTCTAATTAATTGTTGCTTGGATCTTGTGAATGTTGGTGGTTGGTCTAGAGATAGTGGGACTTTTAAGCTCAATTACTTGCAACAACTTGAGAAATGGATGGCTAAAAAGATCTCAAATTGTCATATTAGAGGCATCCTTATTATACAATCTAGAATGAGGTTATTGAATTCACAATATAAGGAAGTTGTTGAAATGCTAGACCATTTTGCTTTTTGCTTTGAGTGGGATGATGTCAACAATTGTCACTTGTGAAACTAACGTTTGGAATGGATGGGTGAAGGTAAGTAAACATGGGTGTCATTAAATATTTTCTTGTTATTTAGGTCACTAATATGTGTTTATTATTGACTTCAATCCATATGATTATTTACTTATTTTCATTAATGTTTGAAATTGAATTACAGGGTCTTCCAGCTGCTGTAAGACTTATAAATAAGCCTTTTCCTCATTTTGATAAGTTGACAATTATATTTAGGAGGGCTAGGGTAACTAGAATAGGAGTAGATGCACCAGTTGATGTCGTGGAGAAAATAGAATCCATGGAAGCAACAACAAGGGCAACTTTAGATGCATTCAATGGATTGGGTGGTGAACATGAAGATGATGATGTGAATTTTGTAAACATTCAAGAGACTTTATTAGCTACTTAACCTGTTAATGCCAACACTGAGACATTCACTAGTACAATAAAAAGGAATGTAGTGTTGCCTGAGGTAAATTTAATTTGAAAAAAAGCTAAGACAAAATCTGGTGGTATTAGTTATGAAGAGTTGGCATTTTTTAACAATATAAGTGATTTGAAAGATGTTTGTAAAGTTGCAACTGTTGAAATTGGTAACTTGGCCAATGTTTTAAACACATGGTTGATGAAGATGACATGAATATGGAAGTTTTTTTGATATGTAAAGGGATTCGAAAGACTTCAAGGGTTGACTCATGATAACATTATTATAACTGGAGAACTTATTTATAGTGACCAGAAAAAGGTTAATTACTTCTACAGCATGTCAGATGAATACAAGATCTTTTATGTGAAAAGAGTACTTAAGCTTAGTGGCTCATCAATAAAGAGTAATTACAATAGACAAGTAGTTATTAATTATTTGCATGTTAAACTTTCTTGGATTGTCATTCAGTAGGAACTTTATGTTTAATATTTGGAGTTTGAAGGTTGTCTGTTGTATGAAGAATATTTGGTGTTTGAATGGTGTTAATATATTAGAAACTTTTGTTTGAATCTTCTAATGTAAAGTTTAAATCCTTTTAATTTAAAGTTTAACAAATTTTCTTGAGTAAGATCCTTATTTTTGAATTAAATCTGGACAATAAAATCTTTTAAAGGGAGATGAATTAACACAAAAAAAATTTGGAAGAAATTGAAAAGATTAAAGAGATTGACCATATATCGATAGATTTTAACATCTATCGATAGATTTTCTAAAAGATTTTCAAAATTCACACCAATCTATCAATAGATATGGGTCAAGGTCTCTTTGGCTTGCTCTTGGGTGGGTATCTATCAGTAGATTTTACAAATCTATCGATAGATTCAAGGGATATTGTTCTAGGTGACAATCTATCGATAAATGCACGACATATATCGATAGATGCATTTGCTAGTCTTTTCTCAGATGTCTATATATTGATAGAAGCTACACATCTATCGATAGATGCAAGTCAGTGTCTCTTTCAATTGTTCTTAGGTGGCTATCTATCGATAGATGCGCAAAATTTATCGATAGACGATCGTGGTCTTTGAGGTCTTGTGTTTAGAATAATCATTGATCGATAGATGATCCGAATCTATTGATAAATACGCCAATCTATCAATAGATGAAGAACATCTATCTATTTTTTTTTTATAATTGGGGGAGGGGGGATTCGAACCTACTCTTTAGGCAGGAGGATTATGCACCAACCAATGAGACAAATGCTCGGGTGCTTGTTTTAAAATTGATAGATTGAAGGCAGTTTTAAAATTTAAAGAGCCATGTTGCTTTTTTTTTTTAATTTAAAGTACTTAGCTCTTTCATTAAAACTTTTTCGAGGATGAGTAAATACAAATTTTAACTCTTTCTCTCCCAGATTTCATTTAAAAATTTGTTTTTGTTTCTTTAAATTTAACACCCTTTGCATTACTTTGCATTTTGTAAAGTGATGAGAAAATTCAAATTTTAACTAATTCTCCCCTTGATTTCATTCAAAAATTTGGTTTTTGTTTCTTTAAATCTAACACCCCTTGCATTTAAAACTTTGCTTTTTGTAAAGTGACGAGCAAATACAAATTTTAACTAATTCTCCCCCATTTTGTCATATGAAAAACCTGTGACCATGAGGAATTAGGAAATCAATTTAAGCTTTCTGAATTTGAATTAGAATGAAGTAAAGTCGTTAATTGAATAACAGACCAACAACAATGAGATAAATTGAAGAGTAGTAAAGCATTAACCATGTAAATATATCCAAAGCAACATCCATGTATATAGTCAAAAGCTCAAAACATCATGTAAATACATCCGAAAACATAGAAACAACAAACATGTGGCTGAATATACATCTAAAAAATATGTAAATACATCCAAAATTACATGATGCATGAGAATTTGATGCACAAGTAGTGATAATTCTATTTTATAGAATTATTGTATTCCAAATTTGTTATTAAATATTAGCTAAGTCCTCAATTTTCAATTATAATTTAATTATTTTTAGTTGTTTTTATAATTAGTTTATTTTTTTGTGAGTTATTTTAATTTTATGTTACTCCTTTTAATTTGGTTATTATTTATTAGTTTTTATTTTTTTTGTAGGATTAAAAGTGATTGGCCTTAATTTTGGAAAGTAAAGTGTTTAAAGACCTAGAATCTGCTTGCATATGCTTCAGTATTTTGGCCATATCTCAAGCTACAGAACTCCAAATGATGCGATTCTTGAACCATTGAAAATCTAAGAGAAAGAGCTACAACTTTCATGAAGATTAATTTACCCAGTTCTACTTTGAAGATAGAGAAAATCGTATTGAAAAATAGCTAAATGTACTGTACCGGGAATGGAAATTTGTAAAGATTGACAATTGATTTTTGGGCCTCTCATTACACTTTTAAGCCCAATTAAATCCTAGGTCAGCTTAAGAAACTTTAGGTTAAGCTTATTAGTATAAATAGGATATGTTTAACAACATTAGAGAGACAACCTTTGGAGATTCAAGAAGCTAGAAGTTGAGGTTGAAACTTGGAGATCAAGACGACAAATATTGTTTTGTTTTCTTCCTTGGCTTTTATTTTTCTTGTTACTCTCAATGGTTGAATTTTATACAATGTTATTTGGTTTTGCAATCATGAGTAGCTAAGTTTCTTTTTCTAAGATTGCAATTGAACTCACATGTAATCTAGATTTTTAATCTCTTTCTTACTTATCTTTAATGGGATTTGAATTGTTTATTCCAATTTGTTCTTAATGCTTTTAATTGCCTGATCACCAATTAAATTGATCTAGGAACCTAAACAAACTTGGGAAAGGGAGTTTAGTGTGGACTAAAATTGGGATAGCATATGATCATATTAATTGATTTGCGTATAGGATAAGGATATACCTATAAGCCATATGTAGCCAGATTAGAGCCTGAACGTAATGAGTTTGTTTTAATTTCAATACACATAGGGATATAGTATTTTGGTTAAAATAGATATTTTTATAAGATGAGTCGGGAGACCCTTATAAATAATTTAAGACTCTAGGTTAGCAATTCAACCCATTGAAATAAGTTAAGGAAGAGAGGTAAGATTTAGATGAAGTGTGAGGGATATTGTAATCCTAGACTTGTTTGATTTGATTTTTACCCAATTATATTGTTGCTTTGATTTTTCTTTTTAGTATAAATTTTGGTTAATTAGTTTTAGTTAATTAATTTGGTTATTCGAATTTGATTGTTTGGATAAGATTAAATTATTATAATTTTAGTACTTAATAAAATTTTAAATCAATTTTCTGAGGGATCGATACTCTGCTTGCTAATATGTTGTCTATTCGATACGTATACTTGCGTAGTGAAATTTTAACTGACAAGTTTTTGGCGTCGTTGCCGGGGAATTGTTTCTAAAATTTTTACTAATACTAATACCAAGCAATTTGGTCTTACTTCAATTTTTGTTTTTCTTGTTTTAATTTTAGATTCTGTTTGCTTGCAAATATCTTTGGTCATTGTATGGAAAGAAGAGACAACTTGAATCTTGTTCCTTTTGATCTTGAGATAGAAAGAACTTTCAGAAGACATCGAAGGGAGAATTTACAAGTTGCAGTTTCAAATCAGGCAATGGTTGAGGATAACAATAACAATGGCAATAATGCCATTTGTCACGACCCGGAACCTCCCTTGGGCCCATGATAACCGCCGCAACGTCTCAATTGACACTCATTATCCGAAATGCCAATTAGAACCCCGCAAGGCTTACATATCAGTTTCTTGCCTTTTTTGTGAGCAATCGTTTTTAAACAATTTCCAGTAGTTTCCTGCTCAAGTAAATCAAAAGAAAAAAATATTTTAAAAGGATTTATAGATAAATATCACTATTCAAAATATTGATTAAAATATAGTATTTTTTTTAAAAATAATATTTATAGAAACACGTGTAAGAAATCTTTTGTAACGTGTAAGTAAAATAAATTCACACATACAAAAATTTACAAAGTTATAATGTACAATAATGGTTACAATGACAAGTGACCCAAAATACACCTAGTGTTGGTGCTAGAAACCTACTGTCTGTGTGGTAGAGATGTCAATTGGAATTCTCGACAAAATAGGATATCTATAAGCTACCACAGACCTAAAATATTTCGAAAGGAGGTGGGTGAGATTTTGTAATCCCAATGGGTAAACAGACATTATCATAAATATCTAAAGGCGAGTAAAATTGAGGCAAGTTTAAACAACAAATTACGAACCATTTCATAATGTTTTCAATTTATTTCTTAAACTATAAAATATTTGTAATTTACCAAAACAGTTGTTAAGGCTTATGTCTTTTATAAAAGAAAACAAGGCTCAAGCCAAAACTAATCCTTGGGGATACCTTGGCCGAGACATCTAACCGAGTCCGCCAAGGTTGTTATAACATTTACATGTGAAACACATTTTTATTTTTAAAACAAGCCGTTCCTTGGCGTTGGCCGAGTTACACATTCACGTGGGGGTTCGACGTGAAGTGAGCTCTAATACTACCCCGGGAGTTACCCTCATCGCCTCTATAATCGGAGTAACTATATAACCGGGTTTACCATGCCCCTCTAATAGGCAGTCCATGAAAACCCGTCACTGCAGTGACCAACCCACCAATTTTAATAAAATTTCGACAGTATAACGTGGCTTTTATTTATTTATCCAGCCTGCATAGTAAAAATAGCTTACATAAATTTCTCAATACACTTACAAAATATAGCCACATATACTCATATCTCATAAGCCATTCATAGGAAAATATATAATTTTCAAGACAGTTAACAGCCTCCAATTACTCAATTTCATAATCAACCCAATATATCTTTATTTGTCACATTTATTTGTAAAACATCAAAAATCTCGTTTTCATTTCATAAAATACATAAAGAGCATTTAAAAATAAACTCTAGATAATTTACAATAATAATAAGTTTACTCACCGTTTGTACAAACTAAAAGCTTTCTAGGTGCCCCGATAACTACTTGTCGTGTACGATTTTCTTGCCTTTACAGGAAGGTTCTCCTCCTAGACACATTGCAAAAATTTACTCAATTCATCACATTAATGCTAAATAACTATATATTTGACTTAAATCCTATACGAATGCATGGTATGAAATGCAATAGCCAAAAATGGCTTAAACGCGGTATAAACCTATTTTTGGCACTTTACCCGATAAATTGGTAACGCGCTTCATTTTAGCTCTAAATTGTCCCATTCTCTCTCCAACATTTCTAACCATTAATTATCAGTGAATATTCCTCTAAAATCACCAAAATCAGCTCACTCTCTTCCTTGGAAAATTCGGCAAAAAATGTGACATTAACTCGGTTAATTTTCTACTTTGTTTTTCTATCACATTTAACCATTTTTCATCATTTTCTCTTCATTTCTCCTAGTATAAAAATCAGATCATCATCATTTTACATCAATGCATATTCAGCCAAGGGTGGGTATTGTGAAAATTTAATGCTTTCTTGCCCAATTTAATTTCTAAACACATTTAACTAACTAAAACTATCAATTTAACTAAAAATCAAAACCTAAAAATTTCAAAATCTCTCCCCTAAAATTTTGTCCAGCCCTTGATGTCACTTTTAGATCTCTCTCCTCAATCATGCTAAATGGAAACAAAGGCATAAGAAAGGTAGAAATCAAGCTAAAGTCGAAAAATCTTACCGTTAGACGCGTAAACGGGCGAAAAACGCGAATTCCCCTTTGAATTTTCTTGTTTCTCTTTGGTTTTTCTTTTTTTTTCCTTTCCTCTCTATTTTCTCTCTTGTTCTCCCTTATGGCCGGCCAACACTTAAAATGTGGTTTAAATGGGCTGACTTTTCATTAAAATAATATTATATCATTAAAAAAATACCACGTGTCACTTTCCCATTGGCCCATTTTTAAAATTTCATCCATTTGTTTCCAAATTTTCACCATACACTTGTCCCACATATCCATAGCTTAGATAAAATTCTCAGACTTATCCAAAGTCTCGGTGGAGTAATTTTTGAAATTTACACTTTTGCCCCCGTAAAAGTCAAAAATTACATTTTTGCCCCAAAAACTGAAAAATTGCCCATAGACATATTTTTCATCCCTTATACTCATACCATTCTCCAATTTGTCAAATTTGATCTAAATTCTCTCAAAATCTCAAATTTTGTCCGTGGGTGGCAAAATTACGATTTTGCCCCTACACTCCAAAAATCACCAGAATTAAACTTTTTCACTTCCTATCATTAAATTATACTCCAAATAGTTAATCTTGGTCAAAAATTTCACTCCATGATCAAATTATTATCTTAGGTGGCAAAATGACAATTTTGCCCTTGAACATCAAAATTTCTAATTTTACTCTAAATGAACCCTCGAACTCCGAACAATCATTTTTAGTCATTCCTGGACTATAAAATATTAAATTTTATCCTACAATTCCTATTTGAACTAGTTCGAGGTTAAATCAACTTAAGTGTACCATTAGGTACGATATCGGGTTTCGTCTTTTCTTAGGTGCTTTCCTAGCATAATAACATGCTACTCAATGCATGTATATCATGACATGTATTTATAGGGTCGGGTTTTACACCATTAATCTGGTTCCCGAAGCAAATAGAACACTGCGGGATTATGCTATTCCTCTTTTGCAAGGTTTGCACCAAAGCATTAGGAGACCCTCCATCAATGCAAATAATTTCGAAATTAAACCAACTTACATTTAGATGATACAGTCTTCAATCCAGTTTGGTGGGTTACCCAGTGATGATACTAATTCTCATTTGATAAATTTCCTAGAGATTTGCGATACCTTTAAATACAATGGTGTAATTGATGATGCTATTAGATTGAGACTGTTTCCGTTTTCTCTGAGGGATAAAGCAAAAAGTTGGCTTAATTCACTGCCCAATGGGTCTATCAGTACATGGGAGGACTTGGCTCAAAAGTTTCTCGCAAAGTTCTTCCCGTTTGCAAAGACTGCAAAGATGAGGAATGATATCACCTCATTCACACAATTTGATGGTGAATCCTTATATGAAGCATGGGAGAGGTTTAAAGAACTACTGCGAAGATGTCCACATCATGGGATTCTTGATTGGTTGCAAGTTCAGACATTCTATAATGGGCTGGTTTGGTCAATTAAAAACCACAATTGATGCTGCTGCTGGTGGGGCATTGATGAGTAAGAATGCTGCTGATGCTTATAATTTGTTGGAAGAGATGGCTTCAAATATTTATCAATGGCCTTTAAAAAGGTCGGGTTCGAGAAAAGCTGTTAGAGCCTATGAAATTGATGCAATTGGCAACTTAGCTACGTAAGTGGCTGTACTGTCTAAGAAATTTGACACACTTGGAGTTCATGCAGTTCAAAATTCATTTGTAGTTTGTGAGATGTGTGGAGATGGCCATTCAAATTATCAATGTTCATATAATTTTGAATCAGTCCAGTTTGTGGGGAACTTCAATAGATAGCAAAACAACCCATATTCCAACACTTATAATTCTGGTTGGAGAAACCATCCCAATTTTTCATGGAATAACAATGCAGGGCCTTCCAATCAAAAACCCAACATGCCTCTTGGTTTTCAACAACAAGTTAGACCACCAGTTCTTAAAAAGAAGTCCCATGTGGAAGAACTTTTCTTGCAATATATATCAAAGATTGATGCTATAATTCAAAGCTTTGGAGCATCCTTGAGAAATCTTGAAACCCAAATGGGACAACTTGCAAATTCCATCAACAATAGACCTCAAGGTTCCCTACCTAGTGACACACAAATCAATCCTAAAGGTAAGGAACAATGCCAAGCAATCACTTTAAAGAGTGGAAAAGAGATTGAAAGGGTGAATGAAAAAGCAGTTGAACTTGAGAATGAACATGTTGATAATGAAGGAATGTGTGAGAAAAAGAGTGAAGTCAAGCAGAAATAAGATGTTAAGGCTGAAAATCAAAGAGCTTTTCAAGTTATCCATCCTCCACCACCTTTTCCCCAAAGGCTCCAAAAGCAAAAGCTTGAAAAGCAATTTTAGAAGTTCCTCAATGTATTCAAGAAATTACACATAAATATTCCTTTTGCTGAAGCTTTGGAACAAATGCCCAGTTATGTCAAATTCTTGAAGGACATCCTCTCCAAAAAGAGAAAGCTAGGTGAGTTTGATACTGTCTCCCTTACAGAAGAGTGTAGTGCAATTCTCCAAAATAAACTACCACCAAAACTCAAAGATCCAAGTAGTTTCACAATCCCTTGCACAATTGGTAATTTATTTTTTACAAAAGCTTTGAGTGATTTAGGTGCAAGTACCAATTTAATGCCTTGGTCAATTTTTGAGAAACTTGGTTTGTGGGAATGCAAATCCACTTCTGTTACTTTCAATTGGCTGATCGTTCTTATGTGTACCCAAGGGAAATTATTGAAAATGTTCTTGTCAAGGTAGATAAATTTATTTTTTCGGTTGATTTTATAATTTTTGATATGAAAAAAGATAGGCAAATTTCAATCATCCTTGGGAGGCCATTCTTAGCAACTGTTAGGGCTTTAATTGATGTTGAAAAAGGTGAGCTCACTTTAAGAGTTCAAGACCAACAAGTAACATTTAATATCTTCAAAGCTTAAAATTGCCTATGACATCTGAAGATTATTTTTCTGTGAGTGTGGTAAATAACTTTACACATGATGTTTTCTTAGAAGAAAATCCCAGTGATCCTCTTAAAGCATGTTTAGTTGCTAACTCTGATAGAGATGATGATGAATTTATTGAATATTCAAATTTATTGAATGCTCACTCCAGATTTAGAACTAATCATCAATTTGAGTCTTTAGATATTTCAGCTTCTTTGATGCCAGCTTCTAAGCCTTCCATTGAGGAGCCACCTATTTTGGAACTCAAACCTCTACCTACACATTTGAGGTACGATTTTCTTGGAAAGTCTTCTACTCTTCCAGTTATTATTTCTGCTGCTCTCACTAACATGCAAAAGAAGAAGTTGTTGAGGACACTTAGATAATTCAAGAAAGCAATAGGGTGGACCATAGCTGATATTAAGGGAATTAGCCCTTCTGTTTGCATGCATAAAATTCTCCTTAAGGAAAATCACAAAGCCTCAATTAAACAACAAAGAAGATTGAATCCCATCATGAAAGAAGTAGTCAAAAAAGAAATCATCAAGTGGTTGGATACTGGAATAATTTATCGTATCTCTAATAGTTCATGGGTAAGTCCAGTTCAATGTGTTCCTAAGAAAGAAAGAATGACTATGGTTGCCAATGACAATAATGAGCTCATTCCAACAAGAAATGTGACTGGATGGAAAATGTGCATGGACTACGGCAAGCTCAACAAAGCTACAAGGAAAGATTACTTCCCTCTTCCATTCATTGATCAAATGTTGGATCGCTTGGCTGGTAAGGAATATTATTACTTTCTAGATGGATATTTTGGTTATAACCAAATTGCTATTGCTCCTGAAGATCAACAAAAGACTACATTTACATGTCCTTATGGCACCTTTGCTTTTGGAAGAATGCCATTTGGATTATGTAATGCACTTACCACCTTTTAGAGATGTATGATGGCCATATTCACAAACATGGTGGATAAATGTTGGGAGGTATTTATGGATGATTTTTTTGTCTTTGGAAATAATTTTGATGATTATCTTTTAAATCTGGCTAGGGTACTAAAGAGATGTGAAGAAACAAATTTGGTGCTCAACTGGGAGAAATGTCACTTCATGGTGCTAGAAGGTATTGTTCTTGGGCACAAGATCTATAATAATGGCATTGAGGTAGATAAAGCAAAAATTAAAGCAATTGAGAAACTACCACCTTCAATAAATGTCAAAGGTATTAGAAGTTTTCTTGGTCATGCTGGTTTTTACAGAAGATTTATTAAAGACTTTTCAAAAATTTCTAAACCACTTTGCAATTTATTGGAAAAAGATGTGCCATTTAAGTTTGATAATGAATGTCTTGTTGCTGTTGATGAATTGAAGAAAAGATTAATATCTGCACCTATCATAATTAGTCCCGATTGGACTCTCCCTTTTGAATTGATGTGTGATGTGAGTGATTATGCGGTGGGAGCTATTTTGGGACAAAGGAAGAATAAAATCTTCCATTCCATCTATTATGCTGGCAAGACTTTGAATGAAGTCCAGAAAAATTATACCACAACAGAAAAAGAGCTTTTGGTTGTGATTTTTTCTTTTGTCAAATTTCACTCCTATCTCGTGGGGACAAAGGTGATAGTGTACACTGATCACTCAGCTATCAAATATTTGATTGCCAAGAAGGATGCTAAGCCAAAATTGATAAGGTGGATTCTCTTACTTCAAGAATTTGATATTGAGATTCGTGATAGAAAAGGAATAGAAAATCAAGTTGCAGACCACCTCTCAAGATTGGAGATTGAAGCTCAAGGTAAAGATTCAACCTTAACCAAAGAGACTTTTCCTGATGAACAAATCCTTCAAGTTGGTAAGAAATCACTTCCCTGGTATGCTGATTTTGTAAATTATTTGGTAAGCAATATTATTCCTCTTGATTTAAATTCTCATCAGAAAAAGAAATTTTTACATGATGTTAAATTTTATTTTTGGGATGAGCCTTACTTGTTCAAACAGTGTAAAGATCAGATGTTCAGAAAATGTGTCCCGGAAGAAGAGATTCAAAGTGTGCTTCACCATTGCCATTCTTCAAATTATGGAGGACACTTTGGAGGAATAAGGACTGCTGCTAAAATCCTCCAATCATTTTTGTATTGGCCTACATTATTTAAGGATGCTCACAATTTTGTTTTGCATTGTGACAGGTACCAAAGGGTGGGAAATATCTCAAGGCGACATGAGATGCCTCTTAACAACATCATGGAGATAACAGTTTTTTATGTATGGGGTATTGACTTCATGGGTCCATTCATATTTTCATATAACAATAAATACATTTTGCTTGCTGTTGATTATGTCTCTAAGTGGGTTGAAGCGGCAACCTTTCCTCATAATGATTTGAAGGTGGTAATGACTTTCATCAAGAAGAATATTTTCACTCGATTTGGCACTCCAAGGGCAATTATTAGTGATAAAGGAAGTCACTTTTGCAACAAGTATTTTGATGCACTTTTGGCAAAATATGGAGTTAAACACAAGGTTGCCACTGCGTACCATCCTCAAACTAATGGCCAAGTGAAAGTATTGAATCGCGAAATTAAGAGGATTTTGGAGAACACCGTGTGTCCCACAAGAAAAGATTGGTCAAAGAGATTGGATGATGCACTGTGGGCATATAGGACTACTTACAAGACCTCAATTGGCATGTCTCCATATAAATTAGTCTTTGGCAAGGCTTGTCACTTACTGGTGGAACTTGAACACAATGCTTATTGGGTCGTGAAGATGTTAAATTTTGATTTACAAGTAGCAGGTGAGCAAAGGTTGTTGCAATTAAATGAACTTGATGAATTTCGCCTTCAAGCTTATGAGAATGCAAAACTCTACAAAGAGAAAACAAAGCAATAGCATAATAAGAAGATATTGGAAAAAAGCTTTGAGCCAGGACAAGCAGTATTGCTCTATAATTCTCGCTTGAAATTATTTTCGGGAAAGCTCAAATCAAGGTGGTCTGGTCCTTTAATTGTCAATGAGGTATTCCCACATGGAGCGATCAAAGTTAAAGGGACAGATGGTCGAAAATTTAAAGTCAATGGACAAAGATTGAAGCATTATTGGGGAGGCGAAACTAATCGTCAAAAGTCCTAAATTCACTTGCTTGACATTGCCTAGAGCCCAAATCAGTCTAGCCGAAGACTATAAATGAAGCGCTTCTTGAGAGGCAACCTAAGCTCCTCAACTTTACTTGTTTTCATCTTTATTTTATTTCATGCTTTTTAATTTATTTCTTTTAATGTATTTTTTTTCATGTTCCTTTTTTGCAGGTAATTGGATTAAAAAAATCAAAATAAAAAAGAAAAAAAAAAGAAAAAAAAAGAGTCAGAGCTGCGGCCCTCAAATTGAGAGCCACGGCCCTAAAATATGCAAGGCAAGACAGCTGAAACAGAATGTTTCAGTGCCACGACCCTCACTTTGAGAGCCATGACGCTGAACAAAGAACACAAACACAGAATGGTTGAGCGTCGTGGCGCTCAAACCCGAAGCGTGATGCTTCGGGCTGGCAAAGTTGAGTGAGGGCCGCGGCGCTGGGTCGGGGCCTAGCCCCAACCTTTTAAAAACCCTTTGTTTTTTTTCTTCTTTCACTTCATTTTTTCTCCTACCGCCAAACATACTCCCCTATTCCTCATTCCCTTTCAACTCTCCTGCCTCATTCTTTCTTTTGCACTCAAAATTTTTGCATATATTTCTACTTAGATTTTTTCTTTTTTCACTTAAAATCCTGCACTTATTGCACTCTTAAAGGTAAGTACTCCTCCAATCACTTGGTTTTCAATTATTTTGTGTAGAGAAAGGATGAGGTTGGTGTTAAATTTGATAAATTTTTGCACCTTGAATGAGTCCATTGTGCATGATTATTAATGGGTTTTTCATACTTCCTCATGATTAATGCTTGAAGTGCAGAAAATTTTAATGATTAGTGCTTAATTCTTGTTACCCATATAATGGATTCATGGATTTTTTTTATTGCTGCCAATATACTTGATAAATACTTTGTTGATGTGGGTGCATGATGGGTTTGTTTAATTTTTGATGCTTGGTTGAGCAAGTAGAAATAAAATTTGGAATTGTTGGTGCAACACATGCCATATCTGATAATTTTGGATGAGTACATTGTTATGAAATTATTTTTATTTTTTATTTTTATAATTAGACTATGGCATTGTGAAAATTATGACTATGAAAAGGTTGTCTTAATGTTGTAAGGAATAAAGAATTTATGTTGTATCTTAAGAAGTGCGATGGTCAATGGAAATCTTGAATTTGGATTGTTGAATTGAACAGGAAGTAATCAAATTTGTGCTTGTAGATTTTTCATATTTTCATGCTTATTCACGCAATACTACTTGCATATTTTTCCTTTGGAATTTGTTTTGATAATTAAATTTCTTTTGTAGGAATGGCACTAAAATAATCTAAACCAATCTCCAGTGGTGCTTTTGATAGATTGAAGTTCATCTCTGTTGAAGCCTCTGCGTGCTATCATACGTCCTTGATCAACAAAGTGCCAATTCCAAAATGAGGAATAGATATCCCTATCTTGCCTTACAAAGAGATTCATGACATGCTTCGCAATAGATATTGGCAGCGATTTAGTCACCAACCTGAAGCTGCAGTGGTGCCTGTAGTCCAGGAATTTTATGCTAATGTAGTTAAGCATGTTGATGGAGTGGCATTTGTTCGTGGCAAACAAGTCCCTTTTCACAACCAAGCTATCAACGCATTTTTTGAAACTCCAAATATTAAAAATGATGAATATGGACAATACTTAGGTGATCATCAGGATTACAATGAGATTATATCGACGTTATGCGTTGAAGGAGCCCAATGGAAGACATTGCATGGTGAGCCAGTTTCATTCAAACGGAGTGCCATGAAAAAGGAGTTAAAAGTTTGGTTACACTTTGTAGCGGCACGGTTACTCCCTTCCACTCATATCAGTGATGTCACGAGGGATCGCGCAATGCTTATTTATGCCATTGTTACCAATAAATCCATTGATGTTGGTAAGGTTATCTCTCATGCCATCTTACATACGGGCCGCACTAAACGAGATGGTATCGGTTTTCCTTCCTTAATCACTACATTATGTGTGAGAGCTGGTGTGCAATGGAGCGATAAAGAGAATCTGCAGCAACCAAAACTTCCCAACACCATGGGCATTCTTAAGAGATTAGAGGAATCTGCATCGGGTGTTGGTAGTTCTTCCCAAGCCGTTCCCCTACCTTCACAGGCAGCTCCCACACGTAGTGTTGCTCAATGGATGGAGAGCATTGATTGTCAATTAAATCATCAGGAAAGGTAGAATCGGGCGATTGAACAGATGATGAGAGCCTATGCTGAACACATTACGATGGATATGTCTACTTTTCCTTCGTTACCTACGGATTCTGACTCTGAGGATGATTTTGGTGGTGATGATGCAGAGGACTTCTAGACTACAGATTCAGAGTGAGGGGAGTATTCTTGTCCCTTTTCTTTTATTTTCTTTTATCACATTGAAGACAATGTTCATTCCAAGTTGGGGGGAGTAGTTTAGAATTTTGTTAGTTTATTTTTAGTTAGTTTTATTTAAGATATATCTTGCATATTTATTTATGTTTTGCATGTTTTGTTGTGTTTCAGAAAAAAAAAAAAGAAAAATTTTTTTGAGATATTTGCACCTCATTCATGATTGTCCAAATCCTAGGATGATATTTCAATTATCTTTTAATTCTTATCTTTTGGGAAGCATATAGTTATGATTTAATTTTATGTGATATTCTTGTGTTAGCTTTATATTAGAATGTGACTTCCAATAATTTGAGCACTCTACTCTTTTACTTAGAATTTTTGTGTGATTTAGAGAGATTTTATGTTGATGAAAAAGTATAATGAAGTCAAGAATTCTAGAATTTGTTTGATTCTCTCTCAAGGCGAAATCTTAGATAACACTTAGGATAGGAAGTGATTTAGGCCATCTTTGGACCGTTTGAGCCTACCTTGTTATATTTATCCTTAGTCACCCTTTTTGAGCCTAATTTACCTTTTCTTTGTAATTACACAGTTATGTTAGCCTTGACTTATCTATTTAAATCCAGCAATTTTAACCTTTTACCCTTTAAGTATTTTAGTCTTTCTAAGGACTGGTTTAAGCTTCAAGATAAATTGAGGGAGAAAGGTAAAAAAAAAAGTGATGGTTGTTAGCAAAATTACCCCTAGTTTATAATTGTCAAAAATAAATTTGGAGGTTGAAAAAAAAAAAAGAAAAGAAATAAAGTGTGTTGTACAAAGGAAAGTTCACTTCAAGTTGGGGGGTGCTATTAAAATCAAAATTGAGCTCTTTATATTTCCTAGATTGATTAAGTGCTTAAGCTGAATTTGAGTCTAAATATATCTTTTATCATACCTTGACCCTAGCCTTACATTACAAGCTTGATAAAGACCTATTGATCCTTGAATAAGTGTTAATCTACATTAGTGGAGAGAGAGATGAAAAACAAGCTTATGGGATCTTAGTACTAATCTATGCTTAGATTTAGCATAAACTAATCCGAATTGCATGATATTCTTTGTAAAAGAGCATTCACACACACACGGAAGTCCATTCGAAAAGTAAGTTTTCACTTGAATTGATGCATGAATTTAATGATTATCTGCATGTTACCTTAATTGGAATTTGAGTTAATTTCTGAGGAAAATTTGGGAAATCATGATTGGTACTTATATCTCTTGTTCAAGGATTTTTTTTTATGTTCAGTTTTCTTTTTGTGATTTTCTTTTGCTTGAGGACTAGCAAAATTTTAAGTTTGGGGGTGTGATAATTATATTTTATAGAATTATTTTATTCTAATTTTGTTATTAAATATTAGCTAAGTCTTTAATTTTCAATTATAATTTAATTATTTTTAGTTGTTTTTATAATTAGTTTTTGTTAGTGAGTTATTTTAATTTTATGTTATTCCTTTTAATTTGGTTATTATTTATTAGTTTTTATATTTTTTGTAGAATTAAAAATGATTGGCTTTAATTTTGGAAAGTAAGGTGTTGAAAAACCTGAAATCTACTTGCATATGCTTCAGTATTTTGGCCATATATTGAGCTACAGAACTCCAAAATGATGCGATTCTTGGATAATTGAAAAGCTAAGAGATAGAGCTACAACTTTCATGTAGTTCACTTTGCCTAGTTTTGCCTTGAAGATAGAGAAAATCGTGTCGAAAAATAGCTAGATGTACTATATCGGGAATAAAAATTTGTAAAGATTGATAATTGATTTTCGGGCCTTTCATTACACTTTTAAGCCCAATTAAACCCTAGGTCAGCTTAAGAAACTTTAGGTTAAGCTTATTAGTATAAATAGGATATGTTTAACAACATTAGAGAGACAACCTTTGGAGATTCAAGAAGCTAGGAGTTGAGGCTGAAACTTGGAGATCAAGACGGCAAATATTGTTTTGTTTTCTTCCTTGGCTTTTATTTTTCTTGTTACTCTCAATGGTTGAATTTTGTACAATGTTATTTGGTTTTGCAATCATGAGTAGCTAAGTTTCTTTTTCTAGGATTGCAATTGAACTCACTTGTAATCTAGATTTTTAATCTCTTTCTTACTTATCTTTAATGGGATTTGAATTGTTTATTCCAATTTGTTCTTAATGCTTTTAATTTCCTGATCACGAATTAAATTGATCTAGGAACCTAAACAAACTTGGGAAAGGAAGTTTAGTGTAGACTAAAATTGAGATAGCATATGATCATATTAATTAATTTGCGTATAGGATAAGGATATACCTATAAGTCATATGTAGCCAGATTAGAGCCTGAACGTAATGAGTCTGTTATAATTTCAATGCACATAGGGATATAGTGTTTTGGTTAAAATAGATATTTTTATAAGATGAGTCAGTAGAACCTTATAAATAATTTAGGACTCTAGGTTAGCAATTCAACATCATTGAAATAAGTTAAGGAAGAGAGGTACGATTTAGATGAAGTGCGAGGGATATTGTAATCCTAGACTTGTTTGATTTGATTTTTACCCAATTATATTGTTGCTTTGATTTTTCTTTTTAGTATAAATTTTGGTTAATTAGTTTTAGTTAATTAATTTAGTTATTCGAATTTGATTGTTTGGATAAGATTAAATTGTTATAATTTTAGTACTTAGTAAAATTTTAAATCAATTCTCTGAGGGATCGATACTCTGCTTGCTAATATATTGTCTATTCGATACGTATACTTGCATAGTGAAATTTTAACTGACAAGTAGCCATCCAATGGAAGAGTCCAAAAATTGAGTAGTAAAGATGTCTTTTGTGAGAACTCACGATGGTGGTGGAAATCAAAAGCGAAACTGATCCTTTAAGCCTTGTTGTCATTGCAAGATCTCATGATTTTGCGCCTCTAAGACATCCATACGGGCGGTCAACCTAGAGTCCATTGTTCCATATATGAAAGGAGTCTAGTGAAGGCTTGCTCAACATCGAATGTGGTGGACATAAGTGCACTAGGTTAAGCACTAGATGGGCCATTAAGATATGCACTCGGCTCACCCTTATTCCTTTCATTACCCTCGTCATCAAAGATCGGATTATCGACTGACCCCTTTCCTCATCCAAGTGTTGTTTTTGAGCTCAAAATCCAGCTTTTTAATAGTATGCTCATCGATAAGATTAAACAAACATGGTTTTTGGGTGGATCACAATAGGTGTCAACTTTGAAGTAATCTATGATCTCACTGATCAACGTACCATAAAGAAGGTTTTTGATGCCCTCTTCAATGGTGAGGAACATGTCATCCATGATGAATTTAGCGAGGTTAATACGACGATTGTATTTGATGTGAAATATGAACCAAAGGTTCTCTTGGGTGATAGTGGAGTAGTTGGAGCCGTGAGGATGGATAGTGTGAGTGATGATGAGGTGCAAGATTCAATGAAAGAAAGAAAACCTTGTGCAATTAGAACCGCCTCTATCATTTGGTGAAGGATAGATAAACGCCGGACGAAGGTTACCATCATCAAAGACATAGCGAAAATCTTCTTGGAGGAAAGTAAGGTGAAGGACAAGTTTTATGATGGCACAAGTAACAAAGATTCGTTTTCCCATGACGTGAGTGACAAACCTATCGTCCTAGTTCACTAGCTCACTTATTTTTGAGTCAAAATATTTTTGTGTTGCATTAAAGTAAAAGATTCGAACTAAATTTTCATAGTATTTTCTATTCAATTTTATGTAATGTGTCCATCCTAAATATTTGAAGTTTGCAACGTATAGGAAATCAATGAATCTATGTAATCAACGTCAATGATGTGACCACGCATTTCCTTGCATTTGGAGAAATTGTGGTTGAATTTTCGAACGTGCGATGGATGGGTGAAATTTCGTAGAAAGGAACTCCTGTCCAATGCTGAAGATGTCCCGGCACTAACAAAGCCTCCTGAACCCTTGTTAGCAATCACCTTTGTGCATTTTGTTTTATGACTCATTTTCAGAATTTATGAAATTTGAAGGATTGTGGTGTTTGGGTCATAAATGGTTTGGTAGAAATGTAGAGGCAAATGAGGGAAATGTTTTAATCGAGAAAATTTCTCTCAAAATGCAAGGGAATCCAAGAATTAGAGAGATTGGGACCTTAGGGTTTTAAAAAGCCCTAACTCAAATTTTTTGGGAAATTTGAAAGTATTTTGAGAAAAATTTATGTTTTTGATGTCAAAAATTGAGAGAGAAACATTTTAAATAGTTTAGAATCGAAAAAATTTACCAAAAAGTTGAGAGGATTTAAGAGAAAGAGGTGTTTGGTGCCGTGGTTATGAGAGAAAGGAAGTGTTAGGCATGCTTAAAATAGTACATCTATCGATAGATAGGAACATTTATAGATAGATGACATTCAACCATTTGACCGTAGGTATCTATCTATTGATAGATAGTGTGATCTATCGATTATTTTTCGTGTAAGTTTTTTTTTGTTCTCCGGTCATCATCTATCGATAGATAGTGTGATTTATCGATAGAATGTACACATATTTTGTCTCGACATGCTATTTATCGATAGATATTGACCATCTATTGATAGATGCTGCACATAATTGTTTTGATTGATAGATAATATTGATCTATCGATAAATGCTCTTATGTGACCGTTAAAAAATAGGGTTTAACATTCAAACTTTTGCACAAAGTCCAAAATTGAGTTTTTGATGAAAAGAAGGTCCAACATATTCTTCTTTGGATAAGGGTTTGTATTTGTCATAATTCTAAGCATTATTACTTTTTTTTATAAGTTTAAGGAAAAAATAAATATTTAATAATTTTACATATTTTAATATTTAAATCATTAGCATTAAAATATTATGTTATTTTTGTCATGTTATTATTTATTATTTTAATTGATAAAGTTGAGAAGTTAAAATTTTACATTAAAACATTATAAATTTGTTCAATTTTATATTCTTATACATAAGGGCAATTTTGTAAATTTACATTACATTCTTAGTAAAGTGCTTTCAAACCAAACACTACAATGTAATCCTCTCAATAATCACATTCTTTGCAATCATCATTTTCTTATGTTATACCAAACACTACGAAGTTATTTTACTAGTAATCACATTCCTAGTAATATATCAAATGCAACTTGGATGTATACCGATTTATAGTGACTTGTTATTGTAGTACAACAGCGACTGTCATAAGAGTTTGGTTTGACTAGACAATATTGTTAAAGGGGTGTTTTTCAAGTGGCAAAGATTCAATATTTGGGTTGATAGAGGAGGATTCTATTATGATAATTACTAAGAGAATTTTTGAAGAAAAAGGTTTTTGTGAGTAATAGGGAGTTAGTTTGGAGAGCATGTTTAGGATAATAATTAATATAATACAATATATTCATTGTTTTTGTGTGGTTTTTCAATTATAATGAAAATTTTTGTTTCATTTGCTTTTTTTTATAATAACAATGTGGAGATAATAGTTATTATAAGAAAAGAAATCTTGTATTCTTAAATTGTGTATATAATCACAGAACTTATACAAACGTAATCTTATTCATAACCTAATTTCAACTAATTAATAATATAGTGATCTAATTAGTCAATTAATAATATTATATAATAATTGTATTACTGACTCTGTATAATATTTTAACAATCACAAAGGAGGTCGAGATTTTAACGGGCTACAAATTTTCAAAGCAAGATTTCAACACCATTACATTTGGTTCCTTTCCTCTCTTTTACTTGTAAAGATTTATGTAAGATTGCTCAAAGTCAAAAAATTTGTAAATTCAGATGATAAGTTTAATGGATTAAATTAATTAAAAACCCAAAATTCATATTTGTAAGTAAACTTTCACTACCTCTTAGTCCTTAGACCATGAGAAATTATTATTATTATGGTTTGGGGGTTCTTTTACCTTAATACATATATTAAATGATTAAATCATTCATGTTATGCACGGATATTATTAAATAGAATTAAAATGTTAAAGAAGCCCATAATTAATTAATTTATTAGTTCATATTAAACTAATTAATTTATTATTTAACAGGAACATTAGAAAAAATCAAACTGGGTATTAAAGAATTAATAATTACTTATAATAAGAATAGTTAATTGAGTAATTAAAGCACCGGCGAAAGACATGCTTAGCACTCTAGTGAGTTCAGATATCTATGTTCGCTGCCAGCTGGCTAATTAGATCTCATTATATTATATATCTTTACTATATAAAAAAAAAATCAAGCATCTTTATTAATTTAAAAATAACATGCCAAGTTGTAGCACTCAATTAATAAATAAATAAACTGCCCAGCTGGATTGTTGAAAAAATTAACTGCATCACATTGAATATGTTATATAAATCAGATTTTTGGTTTTTTTTTTGGGTTTCTATTTAAATTGCGAAATTCATTTCTCTCGAATGAGAATTTTAGAAAAAAAAATATCGAATAAAAAGATATATGAAGTTACTATCAAAGAATTACATAAATTTTCGTAACAATCTTTTATGGATTCTTGTTATTGAATCACCAAACTTGGTATGAAAATGAGAACCAAGACCTTTGTATTATTTAAAGGTTGTATAATCACTTGTTAGGATTAGTTAAAATAATATTTTAGAATTTAATTTTTTTCATTTAATGCATTATTTTTATTACATTTGAAAAAAATATAATGCATTAATTACAAAATTATTTTTATAAACACAGAGAATTCTTAAATGAAAACCCAAGCTACCTTAGGATTGCAATTTTGTAATTAAAAAATTGTTAATTAAATATCATAGGTTGCCTTGTAAATGACTTTATCAATTGTTAATGGGCGGTGTTGTGCATTCGGTTGTGCACGTTAATGAATGAGCCATTGGAATCATGGCTCATTATTTTACACGCATATCAACACGCATTTATTTCTTCTTTGCCTAACTTACCAGAAATATTCTGAAAGAGAAAGATTACTTCCTATGAAAGACTAGTGTTTTTAATCTCAATATTTCTTCTGTCGTGAAGGAGAAAAGTTGGAGTTAGGATATTTTAAAAATAACGGGTGTCTTAAATGTTAAAGTTTTTAAAAATAATTAATAAGATTAATGTTTTTAGATTCGGATATCTTATCAAATAATAAAATTGAAATTAAAATATTTTAAAAATAACGGATACTCTATTTGATTATATTTTTGTAAAAAAATTAACAAAATTAATATTTTTTAAGTTTGGATATCTTATTAAATAATAGAATTCAAATTAAAATGCTTAAAAAATGACAGATACTCTATCTATCTATTGAGATCTTACAAAAAAACTAACAAAATTAAAAAACAACATCACTATTCCAAATGTTAAAAAAGCTCTTCCCATGAACGAAACATTGACATCCTACCCAACATGTTAACATGATTTTTAGAGCTGGCATTTGCTTATTCATAAAAAGGAGTGATATGATTTGCAGATTATAACCCAATCAGAGAGAAAGAGTGATCGATCTTAACATAAACTTGGACCATGGTCCCACCTCTTTGAACCAACCCTACATTTCAGTTTTAACAAATTAGGTTTGTCGCAAAAGCAAGAGCCAATTACTCAGTTCCAACAAATCAAGGTTGGATCAGAAGCAAAAGCAGACTAACTAATGACTCAAGTGTATATTGCTAACAGTTTTTTGAGTTCATCTAACTGAAAATGAGAGAAAGGGACATTGGAATTCCCCACCCTCGATGTAAAGAAGTTGCTTCTCTGACAAAGAAACTTCAAAAGAAGATATGAGAAAAGCAAATGGGAAAATTAAAAGAAAAAAATGAAACAGTCAATTTTTCTTTTAGTTTGTGTTTCTTGGTTTTCTTATTCTATGATTCTGAGCCATTGAGAATAGAAAAATGACAGCAGGAATCTGTGCCCTTCTCTTTTTTTGCCCTTTTGGTTACTCTAGATCTGTTTTAGGAGCCAACTCCAATCAATAACTGGGCAAGATGCAGGCAAAGAAAACCATACAGAAATGAAAAAAGAAAGCTATTGACATTGGATTCTGGAACTCTTTTCCTTTTCCCACATTTTCTTGGGGTGAGCTACAGATAATGGAAACTTCTTTTGAAAGATGAGACAGGAATGCATTCAAACAAATGAAAAGCATTTTGTTCTTTACAAAATGGGTAGATGTTCAACTGATAACCAAAAAGCAAGCAAGCAATTCAGCTTGAAATTGAACTAAAGAGAGTATAGGAATTTGTAGACAAGAAAGAAAGGAGGCTCAGTTGTAATGGTCCATACCAGAAGTTGAAGTTGCAGACAAGGGTACAAATGCAGAAGTGAAAAAAAAATACAAAGGATCATATGATTTAAACAAAAACAAATAGACAGTTATTCACACTTCACACAACCGAGTAAAATTAATAATATATGATATCCCCCCCTACCAGATACAACATAAAATTGCAAAAAAAAAAAAAATTACAGGGGAGTAAGAAAAATGTTGCTATGAATATGGGCAAGGGGGGGGGGGGAAGGAATATTAAAAGGAAAATGATAAGTGCAACTGTTTCTTAAAGAGAATGAATCCAAGAATAAACCAACAATAAAAGCTCTAGCTAAGCATAGTGAAAACAAACAAAAAAAAAAGAAAAAACAATGAAAGATTGCTGATTTTTTAGTCCTTTACTGAAGATGGAGCGCCTGAATCAACTGAGTAAGCCTGCTGGGAAGACCCATCACCTACATCGGGGGTTTGATAAGTCTCTTTTTCTGAGCTAGAGCGACAGAGCTCCTCAATTTGGCTTGTTACCTCAGCCATTGAAGGACGCTTGTCGGGATACTGAGCAGTGCAATTGATGGCAAGCTGTAAGAGCTGGACCATATCCTCCTCAACATTCTGGAATCTCAGAAGTTCAAGGTCGAACACCTCAGCAGTCCACTCCTCTCGAACTATAGATTGGACCCATCTTGGGAGGTCTACTCCTTCCTCATTCAGTAAGGCATGTGTGGGTGCCTTCCCTGTAAGCAGTTCTAGAAGCAATATACCAAAGCTGTAGACATCGGCTTTTTGGGATACTTTACGAGCATCTGTTACCTCAGGTGCTCGGTAGCCATCAACACGGTTGGGAGTTGACATAGGGCCAGCAAGATGAGCGAGACCAAAATCAGATACACGAGCTTCATAGGATGTAGTAAGCAGGATATTTGACGATTTGATGTTTCCATGGGATATTCCTGTGCCCTTGGAATGGAGGTATGCAATGCCTCTGGCAGCTCCAAGGGCGATGCCAGACCTTGTGTCCCAATTCAATGGAGTCCTACCAGCTCCTCTGTTACCTGAGTGAACCAAAAACAGAAACAATAATAACAAGAAAATAAAACATACTAAAAGAGAGAAAATAGAATGTCCTATATCATGCATTCTCCAATCATTATCTCTTTCCATCTCATTTCCCAACATTGATAAGCAAGGAAAAAATGCATGTTCTATTCCATAGAAATACCTAAGCCATTTCTCTCCCCGGGAATTTTCTAAAGCAAAGCTTTGCACAGAGACATAGTGAACATTACTTTCATAGTTTTTATTACTAACATAACAGTGGAAAGATTTTCTTCACACTTATATCACAAATGACTGCCAAAAATAATCATGTAAAACTATTATGAGCATTTCATGTTTCTGTAATTAAATATAAAAAGATTTTCTTCATTCCATGTTTCTGTAATTAAATATGAGCATTTCAGTATAATCCTTGTAGAGCAAATATACCACAAAAATTTACTGAAATACATCAGAGCTTATGTAAATAACAGGTCTATCAGTTGCTTGCATGCTACGACTTTGACTCTCAGTTTTACATGATCAGTGATCAGATTTAGGATTGGTATCTCCATACAGTTTCCTTATGAAGGATAACAGTTTTCAAATAAATTATGAACTAAAAACTTCGGAGGTACAAATATTGGGGTTTCTTTTGTAGCTGCCAAATTCATAGCAAGTGATGGTAAACAGAATGAGTACATACCAGAAATCTTATCAGATTTTCATAGATATTAAATGCCAAGTCAATTATATGCATATCTAACAAGCAAATTGAGCAACTATAAACTTTGATTTCAAAGACAAAGTTCTATCGAAGATAGCTATTGATAACTCCTTTATTTATCAAACTTACTACTCTATCCAAATCCTAAAAAACTCGATACTAGTTCAGAAAACAATAAGATATAAAAGCAATTGATGAATCACGCAGAAGGCTATCATATCAATTCTATGTCATGATTATGTTTTAGCGATAGTCAAAATTGATCTATAAGATGTAACTCATCGAAATTCAAAATATTGAAGTTGCACCAAAAGAAAAAGTTGGCCCACACCAGTTGAAATTTGCAAATAAACAGGACTGGCCAATGGAGGCATAATAAGATTCCAGCAATCAAAGTGATCAAAAAAGGAAGAATGGCAATGATAACACCACCCCAAAAGCAAGAACAGAGTGCACGCAGACGAAAGCATAGAAAAACGGAATACTCACCATGCAAAAGTGCAGACAAGCTTCCCATAGGCATGTAATCATATACAAGAAGCTTCTCATCCCCACTAAAATAGTAGGCCCTTAATGAGACCAAGTTCTGATGATCCATGGCTCCAACTACCTCCATCTTCTCCTTGAATTCCTTCTCTGACACTGTCACATCCTTCAACCTCTTCACTGCAACAATCATCCCCATTTCCAAAGTAGCCTTATATGCCGTTCCAAATGTTCCTTTACCCAAAACCTCAGCAGATGCCCTCAATAAATCCTCTAGATCGAATACCCTAGACGCCTTCCCAAAAAACACCAAATTCTTAGTCCCACTACTCCTAGCTTCTTTTTTGACTACCCCAGATAACCCACTGCTTCTATTATCAGCCTCCCCTGCAGCCTTTTCTTGCGGAATTTCAACCTCAGCCTGTTTTGCAGGGCCAACATCCCTTGTCTCCGTTTTCTTACCTCCCTTCCTTCTACACAAGCATATCAAAAGAATCAAAATCAACAAAACACCAACCACACACCCAACCACAATACCAGCAATTGCTCCACCAGACAATTTACTGCTACTACTCTCAGTCCCGTTACAAGGAACCAAAGGCTTCCCACATAAAGAATTCCCTTGAAAAGCGCTCTCTGACTCCCCGGACAATGCTTTGGGGATTGACCCGTTTAACTGATTAAAAGAAACATTGAATTGCACAAGTGAAGGCAAATTAACATCTGGTATCGACCCAGATAAATGATTGTTCTCCAAATACAAAGTACCCAACCTAGTCAAATTATTAACACTCTCCGGGATCGTACCCGTGAAATTATTGTTCGCAAGATTAAGCCTGATCAGGTTCTGTAAAGTGAACAAGAATCCAGGAATCTCACCAGAAAAACCATTCCCCTGTAAGTAGAGGTTTCGAAGAGATGCAAGATTGGCAAAGTCAGAAGGGATTGGCCCAGACAGAGCGTTGAAACGAAGTGAAAGCGTTTGGAGCTGAGTCAAGTTGCCAATGGCAATGGGAAGGTGACCTGACAGTCCCATTCCAGGCAGCCTTAACACGACGACTCTGTTTTGTTCGCACTTGACACCTGTCCAATTACATGGGGTGCTTGACAGATTCCATAAAAGTGAGCGTCCACCAACAGCTGCTCGGAGAGCCACCAGGGCTGCCCTGTCGGATGCTAGATCTGAACTCACACTGACCAACAGTGTTGCCCATAACAACAAGGAGAAACTGATTATGCTAGAAGCATGGGTGTTGGGATTTAGCTTCATTGTTTGCTCTTGCTTGCGGCAAAGAAGAAACAATGCTATTGCTTTTGGTGTCCACTGCAGGGAAGAAGTGTCTTTCTGAGAGCTATGGGGTTGGAATGAAGATGAGTCTCATGGGGGCTAACCTTTTGACAACTTTTGTAGTGGCAATGTTTTGGAGTCTTCTAAATGTGAATTGTTGAACCTTAGAAAACTTGTTTTCCCTTTTTCTTCTCTTTGATAGTGCTACTTTGCGCTGTTTTGTCGAAGGAAACAGGAGGAGAGTAAATAGTGGAAATGGATGAATTTCAAGAATTTGGTAGGATTAAACTTGAGACGAAAAGAGAGAGAGAGAGAGAGAGCTTTAGGCTCAAGGTTGTTGATGTGCATTAACTACCAAGACCCCGTACAAGAAAAAGGAGCCACCGGACTTGAGTTGGCTACTTGACTGTTCGACCTTTTATTTTATTTTTTTTGCTGGACTTCGTATCGGGAAATAATTCACTGATTTGCCGCGTAAATTAAGGAATTGCACTCCCTCCTAATTAGCTTTTAATTACAGGATCCCAAACGATTAACATTTAGCAATCAAATATTTGGACCGTTAAAAAGTTTTAAAATTGGAGAAACCGATTAAAATAATGAATTGGGTTGTGGAGTTTCGTCTGTTGATGATTAGGTAGAGTGAGCTTTCACCCTTTTTTTTTAATTACTCATTAATTTATTAGTAATATTTCAAATCTATTAAAAAAGAATTAAGCAAATAAAAGGGGAGGGAAAGGTAGCCGGATCTGTATTTTGTTTAATGGGAGATCTACTTTTGGAGGAAACCCTATTATGTTCACAAAAGGGGGCAGTTTGGATTTTATTTTTGGTAAAACAAATTAGAAAGGATGGAAATCATCCTCATTAAGTATTGAAATCCCAATAAGGAAAAGCATATCCATCATAATCCCTTTGAGGCTGGCTGAAAATTACTTCCTTTTTCCTTAATAAACAAGTCTTTTATTTATTTATTTATTGTATACAAAAGTTAAAAAAGAAAATTGCTCTCCAAGCACCAATAAAATCACATATCATATACGTACCGTCACAAAAAAAATCACGTATAATTTTATGGTATATTATACAATAATTGTTCTTTTCATTCACATTTAAACATTAATTTTTTTTATTTAAAAGTTTTATGACATTACTATTACTTTTAGTATAAAAAATTAAAACAAAATTAGATTAAAATCAGGTGAACATTTTTTTTCTTGTTCAGGAGTAACATTGGAGACACGTGAAAGAGTTGTTTAGGTTTGAACCCAATTGTACATGCTTCTCGAAAGATTTCGATTCTACCAAGTCTATTTGTGAATTTAAGATTTAAAAGTTTCGAAATCTCTTCCTTAGTTGTTGAGATGCAACTTCATCATTCTTGAATCGAACTTTTTGAGTAAAAAGACATACACATTGATTATCATGTAAAACATTTAAATGTCATTTTGTAAAAGTTATCCGTTAACCATGTAAACATATTTAATATTATTAAAAAAAACATTGAATAATATGAAAAAGAATAAAAAAACTTACCATGGGAAAGAATTCTATCAAGTTGTAAGAGAAAGCCCAACATGCATACCACATGATGGTCACATGGTTTGAAATTGGCTCAAGTGAATTTACAATTTTAATAGCTAAAAGAGAAAAAAAAAAGTTTTGACCAATAATGCACCAAAAAAATTACATATATTCTTAATGTAGATTTGGCATTGGAACCATATCATTTTCAAGTCTCAAATGAAAGGCAATAATAATAATAATAATAATAATAATAAGAGTAAAATATCTTCAACTCTCTAACTTTTAATTATAATTTCACGTGAATTTATTAATTTTTAAAAATAAATAATTTGTTTAAAAAAAATTTTCTGTTAGGTATATAGATCAAATCGTTAATTAATTGTTAATATTTTTATTAGTTTGATGATGTGATAATATTAAAAAAGATAATTTTATTTTTTATTAATTTAAAAATTTATCCCAATATATAAATTAAAATTTTTCTTTTATATTTTTTTTCTATTCAAAAAAAAAAAACTCTCATTTACCTCTTACTGAAAAACTAGGGAGCACATAGCGCGAGATTTGTGCTCTTAGGGGAGCACGAGGGCAGAGGGGGGGCGCAACTCCCTTGAGATGCTGAGGGGGCGGTCAGCGTTAAGAGAGTATGATCGGCTGGCTTAAAAAAAATAACAAAAAGAAAGGAAAAAAAAAGATAATTTTGACATTTTATATTTATCTATTAATATTATTTACATATTTAAAATAAATTATTTATTTTAAAAATTAATAAATTTATATAAAATTATTACTGAAAGTTAGAAATTGTTAATATTTTACCTTAATAATAATAATAATAATAAATTATTCATATAATGGATGTCATTTTTATTTTTAGGTTTTGATAAAATCCATCGAAAAAGAAGACAGCAGTAAAAATTTAACCAACAAGATTCTCACGCACTTCTTTGCTGGATGGAGTGAAGCTCCAATGATTGGCCGGTGACCGATCGTAAAATAACAAACAAAAGCTGGGTTCGATCCGATATGCTCAGACGCATCGGATTTTCACATGTTTTGTTTTTTTTTCTTAATATGATTCTCGACAAGAAATCGGCGACGTGACGTGGCAACAGCTAGTTAAGCCCCTAAACCAGTCTTTTTCTTTTGATTGGGTCATCCATCACCGTCGAACGGCTTTATGTCCTATGGGTCCCACGTGACCTTAATAAATACCATGAGGCCGATCCTCGCGGTTTTACCCCATGCGGTCGTCCTCTTACAATGAGCAAAATAGTTTGAATGTTTGTCTTAAATAATTAATTTCCAAGAAAAAGGTTTGACTCTAATGGAATAGAAATTGATGGTAGTTTTGTAATTTTGCATCATAATTTTACTTTTTTTTTAAAATTATTGTATGAATTTTTATTCTCATGTAATTTATATACCCAATCTAAAAATCATACTAATTCACTAATGACTGAAAAAAGTTATATAATACTTAAGTTTAAACAAACAATAATTAAGAAGCCAATATTAAAGATCTCGAGTTTAAATATTGAAAGAAGGTGAGATGATGTTAGTGGTATATTTAGAGAAAAAATAAATCAAACGTGATATGTATCATAATTGGATCTTTATATAAGTAAAATTTATTATCTCAGTAACAATTAAAGCTTGATCATAGTTAAATCCTGAATGGAGGTAAGTTTTTCAAAAAGATAATTCTAACTTGTGTTTTATGGTTTTTCATGCATAGAAAACCAATAATACAACATCCAAAGATAGGAGAACAAGGTTGAAAACCGCAATGAAAGCATTTTGTTTTTAAGCTTTTTCTTAATGTTTTTAACTTTGTTTTTATGAAAAATCCAAAAAGCATTCTGTTTTCAAATTGGTTTTCTAATGATTTTCAAGTTTTGATTTACATCAAAGTTGAATTGTTTTCAAAGATCTTTAATTGTTAGTTTATAAAATTTCAAACCTCCACAAATTGCATTTTTCAATTTTTTATATTAAACTTGATTTTTCTTCATTTTTTAAATTGATTTTCTTTTATGGGTACAATAAAAGACCTTGAACGAAGTCAATTACTATTCCTATCATTAAAGCATGTAGAGATATGTTTTTACTATTGAGTATTCTCTGTAATGAACATATCTTATTAAAAATTTTATATCTCGTGGCATTGCCTTTGTGGTTAAACTAAAAATTTGAGATCAAACACAATTTTCGAGTGCAATGTGAAATGGGTTCTAAGCAGGTTATTTAGGGATATCAATTGATAAGATATTCGTTATTTTTTAAATATTCAAATCTTATAATTATTCAAATCAAATTTAAATATATTACTCGAACTCGTACCTTAATATCCTAATGCTATCTAGTAAATATTCAGATCTATTAAATACCTCGTTTAGGGTTTAAGACAAAAACAAAACAATATATATCTGAAATTAAATAAAAAAATAAATATAATTCATTTTTTATAATATTAAAAATGGGTTTTGTTAAATTGACAAAATTATTAGTTGTCCAAGAGCATAATCATGGTTCAATCCTTTTTAAAAGGATACAATATAGTTTATACATATTTATTTATAAACGGGTTTAAGTTCAAAGAGTGATATTTGTACCCTAACCAAACTCGAGATGAATAGTAAAATTACTACTTAAACTCATCTCAAATTTGAATACAAGTATCCAAACCTTATATAATCAAGTTGAATGCTCACGAATATCTTGTTAAATGGTACCCATTGCCATGGCGTGCTTTCTTCTTTTAATATTAGCTACAAAATTAAAATTTTATTCAATTAGGTAACCCTTTGGCCTTTTCCTTTTATTCTCATTATGCATTTGAAAAAATGGTACCATTTCCTTCTAATTATCACATCACAAGTCATTTTTCTCAATTATTATCAGCACAAATAGAATCTATTTATAGTCTGATAAATAGTGTTTGTAACCAAAATAATTTGATTAAGAAAAAAACTTACCAGAAATAGCACTATGTGAACGTGCAGGGAAGCCAATGATAGCAAAGCAACCGAAGTGGACAATGTGAAACTCTGTCCATTCTCCAAATTGGACCCTTTAAGAAATATCAGTTTTACTGTTAAATTCTTAATGGAAGCTAAACTCCCTTGGAAAAGCAACGAGGCAAGGATAAGGACAGGAAGCCTTCAACCCTCTCCTTTCTCGTTCCTATTTTTGGCTCTTACGGGGATGGGGACTTCCCTATCCCCATCCCCATCCCCATCCCCTTTCGGTTCCTTGTATCCCTTCCTAATTTCCAAATAAATATCTGTATTTAATTTGACATAAAAAATTAAGAAAAACATTGCTTATTCATTTGGATTTGTTTAACTGAAAGGATAACATTTATTTAACTAAATTAATTTATGTTATTTATTATTTTATCTTAAACTCTTTTTGTCAATTTTTCCATCTCTTGGCACATGAAGAGGGTATCATACCTAAAAAAATCTTAGAACTAATTAAAAAAATTTAAATAAAGTTTTATATTTTTATTGCTTTCAATGTGGTTTTTTTTTTTTACCTTGATTCAAATGCGTCTTTATCATTAATAGTTGATTAATTGTCTTAATTCAAAATGTCAATTATCTTTTTATTTAAAAGTCATCAATTATCTTTTTATGTCACATAACATTGATATGACATGTTAATATGTTATATTGAATGGTAACGTGATATGCTGATATAGTATGATGATGTAGTTAATTGTAAGGGTAAGTTAACAATTATATTCTTCAAAAAAGAAGGAAATTATGGATCTTCAAAAAAAAAAAGATGGAATACTAATTTAACATTGAGATTCTTGCTAGATAGGAAATTAATTGATATATATAAAGTAAAGCAAACAATGGAAACCAGAATGGTGGCATCAGCTCTCAATTAATTTGGCTTAAGCCAAAGCATCAGAGTCAAATGTATATTCAAGAATCAAGTAATGAAGAAGTGATTTTAGGTATCCATTTCACAACAAACTGGAAATGGGGCTTTAAGGAAAAGAAAACAACATAAAAGATGCTAAGTGATTTAGGTGAAGATAATGATCTTGCCAACTAACTTATAATAGGACCAGGTACTAGCTGTTTTTGTCATACAAATTTAGCTGGAAGGCCGGCATTCATCATTGCCTCCAGGCTGAAAGCTGTACGTACATATATTCATTCTAATCTATATTTCCTACCTTGGGTTTTGATGCCTCTCAATAGTTCCTTTCCAGTACATTTTTGTTCATGAGGACTGAAAGATGTGGCTAGACATGTACTTTTGGTCCAAGGGAATTGAACCCAGCTCTTTAAATACTAAGATACATGTTAAATATCATTGAATTAAATATTAAAGTGTTAGAGATGAGAGATAATATTATATCTGTAATCAATTTTACCATAAAATTCAGTTATTCGAACTCAATTTGATCATAAAATTCAGTAATCCGAACGAGCCCAACTTTAATAGATGATGACCTAAACTTGATCAATACAAATCTAAAATGATTTAAATTTGTAACCACTCGAAGGAGTAACCAACGTTACTCAAACTTAAATTGTGCATAATTTTAATTTTTTTTAGTTAAACATTAATTTGATTAAAAAAATAAATAAACAAAAATATCAATCTATTAATAAATTTAAAAGATAAGCAAAATAAAACCTCTTTCTAACTCTTGTATTACGTATAATTGTGTATTTTATTGTTCATAAAAATTATATTTTTAATTTTATTTATAAAAATATTATTTATATTTGTATACAAATACTTTTTTTAGTAACCTCTAAATAAAATTCTAATATTTAAGAAATTAATTATTGCTTCTAATTCTTAGATTTATGGTTGACCTTGTAAGTCCTAATCATAATTCATTATAAATCTAATCAATGAATGGTAATCAAAACGTAATAACAAGCATTGCAATAAAGATGAATATATTAAATATTGTTATGAATATATGTGTATGAATGTCCGTTATGTTATGGTTCAAGATTTCAAACTAGGTCAAATAGTCCAAATAGGCGAAACAGCTCAGCAAGCCAAACACAATACTATAATCTGATTTGAAATCTTATAGTTGATTATGTATATCTATATTTGAAGTTAGATTAGATTGAATTAAGATTAGAATTTAATCCATCCAAATCAAATCCCTTAATATTATCTTTATCTTATAAATTCTATCTAGATATAACTTTATTAGCTTATAAATAGGTCACTCATTTCATTTGTAAATACACACTCTCGAATAAGATCTTCTTACTCTATTAATACTTTTCTCTCATAGTTGTTCTTTTAAGTTATATTTCATAACACGTTATCAACACTAATCTCTAATCTCTTTAGTTTTGGTATCATTTAGTTTTCATCATCATCTCAAAGTCAAAATTTCATTTCTTCATGCTTCAAAATAATTTCAATAGTTAGTCTTTAATTTTTGCTTTTACCATATTATGTAAGTAACTTGGTATCTCTTTGGTATTTTCATCCCTAAAAATTAACTTTAATGTGAATTTGCTACTATGTAGTATGTATTATATTTAGTCTCTTGATTTCTTGAATTGGGATGTGAATTTGCTATTATGTAGCATGTATCATATTTTATTCCTTAATTTATTAAATTGGATTGGGCATGCAAATATATATAATTGTATCTGATCTCTTTATTTTGGCATTGGAATATGAGGTTGCTCAATACATGATTTTTTTGTTTTGAATTTTAAATATGATTATATGCTCAATATATGTAAATTTATCTTTGATATTATGAGATTTTGCATAAGACATTACAAATTGAAAATATGAAACTGACTTTGTATGATATCTATTTTAAAACAAGTGAGAAATATTATACTTTGGGTAATCTAAAAATATGTTTTGTTTTGGATTTTATGTTTTTTATGACTGAGCAAAATAACGAGCTACTATGGAAAAATCATGAACCTCGTTTTTTCTCTTAACTGAATGCAAAATCATTTAATAATTATGGTCACGGATGTGGAAGAGGTCATCATAATAATTGTAATTATTATGGTTACATTAATCACTATTATAATAATAATAATAATAATAATAATAATAATAATAACAATATTAATAATACATTTAACCACTAGAAGTGAAAGAATAGAAAAAGATACAAAAAAAAAGAAGATAAAAGTGGACAAAATAAAAGGAATATAGAAAATGTCTGTCATCGATGTGGCATGAAAAACCATTAAACACGTACCTATCGTACGTTGAAACATTTTGTTAAACTTTATTAAACATCACTAAAATCTAAAAGAAGAAAAAAAAATTGAAACAAATTTTGTTCGAGATAATTTTAACCATGGCCAAGTTGATATATATAATACATCCAGATATTGCTGATTTTCTTGTTTACTTTGAAGGAATTGATCTTTTGATTGGTGATGAAAATATCCAATAATGAAATTTCTTAATAGTTTGTTAGTGTGTTTTAATATAACTCTATTGTGAAGATGTTTTTGTATGTTCTCATTATATTTAAATGATATGTTCGTATTATGTGTTTTAATAATAAATTCTATATTAATGTTCTCTAATGTTAACTTGCAAGTTTCTTACTATATATCTTATTTAAAAATATGGATATTCATTTGGTTGGATCTAAGATAAATGATGCAGATATATGTCTAAAAGACAATCTACAACGCATACTATATTTAAAAACAAGAAATATTTTTTTCACTTAAAAATTGGAAGAAACTAATGCCAATACAATATTTGGTAGTACAAGATTAATTGAAAGCTTTGAAAAAGCTAAGATTTTACTACTCCGAGGAACAAAGTGTATAATAGAGGATGCATTATTTTCAATTAAGTCTCAAAGTAATTTATTAAGTTTTAAAGATATTTATTTGAATAAATATCACATAGAAACAACAAATGAAAGAAACACTTAATACTTCTATATTGCATTTATTATATCAGGTAAGAAGTGTGTGTTGGAAAAATTACCTGTTTCATTTTCTGAATTGTACTACACAAATATTAGAATAATTGAAACTCATGCTATAGTAAATAAGAAGTTTACTAATGATTTTAATGTTTGGCATGATCGATTGCGCCATCCCGAATCAATAATTATGAAAAAAATTATTAAAAATTCATGTGGTCATCCATTGAAAAACCATACAATTTTCAATATGATGAATTTTCATGTGTTGCTTTGTGCAATTCTAAGTTTTCATCTAAAGGTAAGATGGAAATTTTTCAATAAAGATGTACAAATTGAACTATTGCTTTATGAGTTGTTTAATGATTCTTCCAAACCATGGAGTCTTAATTTATCCTCCACACAATGTTTTAATTGTAAAAGAATGATGGTTGAATGATTGGATGAAAAAGGAAACTAAAAGAACGTATTTTTTCAAATTAAAGCATGAAAGGTTAATTCCCATGAAGCAAGGGTCGATCCTTATTGTTTTGAGGATCAAAATAACTACTAGAAGTGTCAAGAATCGACCCCAAGTAAAGGAAGGTCGATCCTTACAAGATGGAACACTTAGAATAGCTTATGAAAACTCAAGAATCAATCTACAATGGCTGAAGGGTCGATTCTTGCAAGTTAGAATTTCAAAACAAGCTATTGGAACTTCAAGAATCAATGTCTGGAGTCAAGAAGTCGATTCTTGCAAGTTTGGGTAAAAAATAAACATTAAGAATCGATTTCTAGGAATCAATAGGCTGATTCTTGGGCTCTAGCATGGAAAAAATATAAAACCCAACTCAAACCCTAAGATTCATTTTTCACTTTTTCAGCCTTCAACTCCCCCCCAACACTATCCAAACCCTTTCCCAACCTCCCAAGACCCCATTGGACAGGGATTCATCATTCTAACTCAAATCTAAGGTAAGATTTAACATTTTCGAGTTTAAATCTCATGGGTATGACCCGATTCTAGGATTTTACAAATTTTAGCCCATGTATTCCATTTTTGAGTTAAGGATTTTAGGGGTTTTACTCTTCAAAGAGGTTGTGAAGGTAAGGAAAGTTAAATGTTATTCATTTTATGGATTGAATTTGAAGTTTAGAAATTTATTGGAGCTTAAAGGAAGGTTATTCAATAAATCTACTAGTTTCAAAAATGGGTTTTTGCTAGAAACTATAAACTTATGATAGGATTTATTTTGAAGGTGATAGTTAGAGCTTGAAATCATTGATGAGAAAGATTTTGGTGCCTCAAAGCTTAGGAAAGAAATATGCTTTTGGTCAAGGTGAGTGGATACACCTCTTTAAAATACCTTGTACGATAAAGCTAAGCATGGTTTATTAAGTTATTTGACTTGCTTGATTTGAATACTTTGTTTACAATATTAAACCAAATGATTTATTCAAATGTTTTCCAAAAAGTTTTAGAATCTATATATGTATATAAATATCAGTACTATGTATTAGTTTTCAACAAGAGAAAACAGGCCCTTCAAATGTTTTATTTCAAATACTTCAATTTTAGCATGATGATAAGTAAAAAATGTGAATGGAATTATTGATGATAATTGGATGTATGTTCCCACCTTCATCCTTGATGGTAAACATGATGATTAAGTATATTGTGAAGAATATAATTCATGGTAAATGAGTACTTAAGTTGTTGCTATGGAAAACTAGAGGTGAACGTTTAGGTAGAGGTAGACGTTCTCACACTTAAGCGTATGATATGTTTCATATGAGAAATATTAGAACATGTAAAACACGATTCTTTGGGATAATATGTTATGTAGTTCCATACACCCTACAAGAAAGATTAAAGTTGTAGCATAAGTTTACATAAATTGAATATGTGTTGATGATAAATGTACGAATATGTGAAATTCTTTATGATGATGAGTGCCATGTGGTTTTTCGTACCAAATACAAATGTATATAGCCTAGGTGGGGTAGAAGTACCACATATTGTTCTTGAGTTGAGGTTGCAGGGATGGTGGTAAAAGTTCGGCTTGTGATTCCCACCTGCAATGCTCTGATAGTTTCCTAGCGCTTTCATAAGGTGTAAGGTAACATTCCACACAAGTTGATTGTGTCTAGTATGATGATGATAACGTTTCCACATGGTATGAGGTAACATTCTACACGTGGTGCCAATGCTTAATGGTATGTATTGAGCAATTCTTACACATGGTGAGGCAAAATTTCACTACATAGTGGCGACACTCAACGTGAGTGAGACCGATGTGCCACTCCCAAATGCCTAAACGTGGGCTAGAACCTAATAGGCGTCTTTACGTTCATGACTATTGCATATTACTCTTGTATTGTGATGCTTTTTATGATTGTTTCTTATGTTTTTGATGATTGATTGAGTTGTAGATTAAAACTTTGAGCTATAAGATAGCTAAGTTGGGTTAATAGATAGAACAAGTCTCATTGCATTGGTTGAGTTTATAGATTATAAGGAAAGAATGACCATTTGAGTTTTATGGATTGAAAGATGATCACTTGATGTTACATGATTGAATTCTAAAGGAAAATCTTAAATACATGAATAGCTCACATGGTTTATGAAATGATGGAGTAAATTACCCATAGCTTGGATTTATCTGGTTAAGTATTGTTTTTTTAAGGGGGATCTGATATCATAGATAAGGTACAACTTTATGTTTATGAAATGTCAATTTCACTATGAAAATAAGACTGATTTATAACAACTTTATTTTATAGGAAATTTGCAAATGAAGTATGTTTATCTTAAGAATTATGTTTACATTAACAATGTAATTTGTGCAAAAATGCTCCCTTTTGTCTTGTCCCCTTTCTGTATTTACTTACGGAGTCTTTGTGACTTACACATTAGTTTGCCTCATTTTTGTTGCAGATCACTGATAGCTCGTCAACTAATCGAGTCACGGAGACGTGATCTATTCTTTGTTCTTGGTAAGTGGTATAGCAACCTTCTTGAAGCCCAGAGAGTCGGGTTATATACCGTTTGATGAGTCATTTTTTATATTACTATCTATGTTTAATTGTTTATGCTGGAATGATAAGCCATTGAGTGACAAGTTACTTATATGAGATTATGTGAATAATATGAATGATGCCCCGAAATCCCATATAAGCACCTAGAGTGCATTTGCATAATTTACATGCCTTGTACAAGATACAAATATTATGAATGAAAACGTATACACAGTTTATGTTGACTAATGTTTACGCCTTTACGCTTATGCATGGATGCTTGTGATTAGGTTGACTAATGTTTTATGCATGTATGATGATAATGATGGCAAATGAGCCAAATGTGATTGATTGATGATAGAATAATGTAAAGAGGCTTATTAGGATCTAGTAGGCCATACCCATGTAGGTCCTAGTGCTCGTCACAATCCCATTAGAAATTTCTTTGAATGCATTATCATTATTTAGTTTTGATCTTTACATAAATCAAAGTGAACTTGAAGTTCAAAAGATAATTCATTTACAAAATATAGCAGATCAGTTGTCCAATTCCAAGGAAGTTGAGGGGAGTAAGAGAGAAGTAGTTGTGAATGACCAGAACAACACAACAATAGGCCATGAGGTTAATAGAATGGGTCATGCCCAAAACAAATTCTTCGATGAGACCAAAGAGGGCAAAGGCTTAACCCATAATAAAAGTGGGGAAGAGATAGAAGGGGTAAGGCATAGCACAAAAAATGGAACTGGGTTCACCATGGAAGAGCAGAACAAAGATGATGAAGGCTGCAATGAAAAGGAAGAGAGAGCAACGAATAGTGATAGACTGTTAAAGTCAATTAAGAAATAAAGTTCAAGAAAGAGGAAGTGGAAAAAGGAGGCTAGGAGCTCTAGAAGAGTCAGTTTTGATGATGTCGTGGAAGAAGCAAAGTAGCCAAGGGAGACTGGCTCCAAGAAAGATAAAGGGAAACGCCCTATAAGTTGTGGAATTGTTGAAAGAGGGCCAAAATAAAGTGAACAAGATTTGGAGAATGCTTAAATAGGTTTCAGTATAGTTGAAAGGATCTTGCTAAATTGAGTGAGAAAGTTATAGTATGTATGAGTCGATCAAGAGGAAACAGTTGGGCTACAAGTTGTACCTCAAGTGATCAGAGGAAAATCTTTAAAGAAGAAATTAGAGAAATCTTAGAAAAAAAGGAGAACAAAGAGAAAAATAGAGAAAAGGGCGAATCAGAGTCTAGAAGTGGTAGTGTTATATGGACTCCTCAACCATGGGAGGAAGCTGAAGCAACTTGGAACCTAAGTAAAGAACTGGGAGTTCAATTCAGAGTGAACAAATTTGAAGTGGTTAAATTTTTTCTCGAGATGGAAAAGGGGAAGATGAATGAGGAGTCATGCAAGGAGTTTCAGAGAAGTTGAAATGAATAAAGATCGCGAGTTTGAGGAATGAAAGTGTGGGTTATGTTTTTTCTTATGATATTCTTGACATGAAATATTAGAGGATTAGGGAGATGTGAAAAAAAAAGCTCTAAGGAAACTGATTAGAGCTAAGAAACCAAGTATGGTATTTATCTAAGAAACAAAGATATAGGTGATCACAAGGAGTCTCTTTGACATATTATAGAGTGGGGATAAGGTCAAAGGGAAAACAGTAAAGGCTGAGGGTAAATCGGGTGGCATTATAAATCTGTGGCAGAAAAACTTCTTTGAGTTGGAAGAATGCAAAACAGAGAAAAATTTTATAATGATGATTAGGAGAGTCAAAGGGATCGACTATGAGTGCGGATTCATCAATATTTACACACGGAATGATGAAGGCAAAAGAATAAAGCTATGGGCTGAATTGAGTGAACAAATGAGCAATATGGAGGTTTGGTGGATAATATGAGGAGATTTTAATATGGTGAGATTTGAGGAGGAAAGGATCGGGAGGGGGAATGTAGGCCAATCAGTAGCTCAATTTGATGATTTCATCAACAACACTAGGTTGGTCGACTTACCTTTGACAAGGGTGTTGGTCCCAAGTAAATGTGCTAGAAGGGGGGTGAATAGCACTTTTTGGCTCTTAGTAAGATGCGAAACTAATTTGAAAAGTAATGAAAATAAAAACAGAGTAGACAATGCGTAAGGATTTAGAGTAGCTCGATCTAAGACCTACATCCACTACCTTGATTGTTCAACTAAGGATTTTCCAAACCAATTCACTATGAACGATGAAATTTACAAGCTTTCACCAAGCTTTACAATGGCTTTTACTAGGCTTAGCCAAAAACTTTCACAATAGTTTTTACCGGGATCAACTAAAACCCAACACCTAACTTTTCAAGGCTAAGTTAGAACCTATGCTTAATCAAGCAATCCTAGCTTGAATCAATACCTTAGAGTGACCCGCTCACTCTAAGAATACTAAGCAAAAAGTGATAAAAGTGTACCTATGATCACAAGGTTGATCTAAGTGGTACAAAGTGAGGTGCAAATCACAATTACAAAGATAGGAGTTGAGAGCAGTAAATGAGTAGAGAGTATTTTCTGGTTTTTGAGCTCTTTTGGACTTGGAAGCCTTCAATCTACTTTTCTAGCCATTGGAAGTCCTTTTTATACTTGGAAAATCAACTCTGATGTGGGTTAGACAGTTTTGACTATTGAAAACAGTTTGGTAGCAATTCTGGCCATTAATTTGTCTTTTAGTGCACAATTCAAATTTTCTGGCAGAAAGTTCTTGTCAACTAACTTATGTCTTAGTCGACTAAGTTGTCTCTGTTTTCAGTTTTCAGTTTTTGGTAGTGAGCACTTAGTCGACTAACTTACTTCTTGGTCGACTAAGTCGGTTCTGTTTTGAAGTCTAGATTTCTAGCAGTAGCTTCTTAGTCGACTAACCCACTTCTTGGTCGACTAAGTCTTTTCTGTTTCTCAATATTCTTGAGCTCGTCAACTTTTGATTTGAATTTTTGTTGACTAACCCTTCATTATTCAACCAAGGAGCTTTGGTTCTATTGATTAGTTGTGACTTCTTATTCATATGCCTTTTTGATATGTCCCATAGAATTATTTATTTACCATTGGAATACAATTCTTATCTTGCACACTCAAGTAGAAATATTAGACACAAATGAATGAGAATATTTTATTATCATCAAAAACTAATGGAGCCAACAATCTCCCCCTTTTTGATGATGACAAAACATTCCTTAATTAACAACATGGTGTTTATTGGTTCTTTTTCATTCTGCAGAAAATAGAGGTTTTCCTCCCCTTAAGTGTGTGCTCCCCCTTAGTATGTGCTTATTTTACTTATTCATTTCAGTAAATTTTTATTCAAGTCATTTAGACAATGACAATCTACATTTAAAATATATATATGTAGATATATAGAGTAATTGACAGTAGGTGACTGTTGACAGTTATCATCAATATTTCAGCAGTGTTTGTCAACAGTGTTTTGTTACCAGATTTTATTTATGCCATTAATTATTCAACAAATATAGTATAATTAGCATCCATATACATTTATAGCCATTTTCCATTCACATTATCATCTTAAAGATCAATCATCATCATGACAGCTCAATATCAGCACCAAACCAGCAGCAGAAACTCAATGGCAAAAACTTCATTAACAAATTTAAATATTCAACCATTAACTTGTCAATCATCCAAAAACATAAACAACAATGTCTATCAGTATTCAAAAACATCTATCAGCAAAGTCAAATTTAATTGTTCAACTGTCAAGGCAAAAACAGTAGGAAAAAAATAACAGTAAATATTCTTAAATTACCCCTAGTTCTCCCTTAAACTCTGTACCCCAATTCTCCCTCTTTTTGTCATCATCAAATCTTAAGGTTGCTTAATCATCTTCTGAAGAGGATGAAGGAAAAGATTCATCAGTAAAATACTTTACATTTAGAGGTTCAGGAAAAGGTTCTCGTGGTATTTTTGTGGTAAAAGTTCAGGTGATGATTTATCAGAAACTTCAAGGGGGTCTTGAAGAGAAGAGATGGCTAATGGTCTAGCTTTTTCAACTATTTTGGAGGATTTGCATCTCTTGAGGAATTTGGTTTTGGTTTTCATTATCTTCATGCCTTTACCCAATAGTTTAGACTTGGCTTGTGGAGCACCAGCAGCTTTTTCTTTTCCTTTACTCGATTTCTCTTCTACTGTGGGAGTTGGTTTAGTGAATTCAGACTTCTGTGCTTGTGCTTCAGCTGCTTCTTTTTCTGGCTACTTTTCCTTGACCATCTGATGAAAAATATCCGTAATTGACACTTCCTCAGAATGAGGAGGAGAAGGCTGTTCTTTCTGAGGTTCTAGAGGAGATGGAGGATTTTTATCCAGTGAGCCAAGCACGTCTGTTCCTTGTTCTGATTCAGCTTCCTTTTGTGGTTTAAGTGAGGGGGTTTTCCTTGGTTGATCTACTTCAGGTTCATGACCCTTGGCCTGAAAAGCAGAACCTTCAGCACCTTGTCCTTTTATGAGATTTGGAGTTATAGAGGTGTCAGCAATTATAGGTTTAGAAGGTATTTTTCCTTTTTCCTTCAACATCCTTTCCAGTTATGCCAATATCTTTTCAATTTTCAACATTCTTACTCATTGGTTAGTCAGCTTTCCATCCATCTTCATGAGCAGGTTAAAAAGTATTTCATTAGAGAATTGTGAGGGAGCTATTTCTGGTTGAGCAGGGAGTGAAGACTCTTTTCTAGAAATGGCCTTGGTGGTTTTAACATATTTCTCTCCATCAAACTTATACCCTATTTTAGGCAAACTCCCAAGGTAAATAGCTTGGTTACTACTTTTCGCTAAATATATTTGATACCTTGAGCTCCATATTCCCTTTTTCTGAACTAAGGAAGTAATGACATTTTCATAAGGCAAATTTATTTTGTCTCCTTGACAGGCTCCTCTCATCTTTTTAATCATAAATCTGCCTAGATTAAGTGGAGTGCCACTGAAGGCATGCTCCATTAGCCATAAGTCCTGAAGGCTAATGTAGCTAAAACTGCCACTTCTGCCATGAATGTTTGCTGCAATAAAGTAGTGCAAAATTCTGATTTGAGGACTTGTAATTAGACCGGTATTATTTTGGGAGGAGTATTTTTCTTTTTTCCTTGTGATTATTTCCCACAAGGAAAAGGGGTCATAATTTTCAGGGAATTCAAACTCACCCTCCTCACACTCAATTTTGAGTAATCCCCCTAAATCAACAGCAGTTGCAACAAATTTCTTTCCATTCAAAAAGACATTCAGTCTATCATCAATATAATTATCAGAATCCTCAAGTTCATCCTTATCTAGTGTTATACTTGTATAAAATTCTTTTACCAAACTAGCATTGTAGGAACGATTTTTAAAAGTATTAAACTCCTTCAGTTTTAATTCCTCAAAATAATCAAATAGGTTTGTCTGAATTTTTGAGATTTCATTGAAGTTATCCCAGCCAATGAATTTACCATAGGTGATTGGGGCATTTTCTATTTTCCTGTATTTATCCTCGTACGTTTTATTCCTAAATTTTAAGGATGAAGTCTTACCTTTTTTGAAGGATTTTTCTTTCTCTTTCTTTTTCTCAACTTTGTATTCCTTCTCTGTCTGCGATTTTCTAGTTTTTCCAATCTCAGCAGTGGACATTATCTTCTTCTTCTTCTTTTGTACCTCTGCTTGCAAACTTTCTTATAATGGACGTTTACCCTTTTTCTTCTCCAAAATCTCTTTGGAATATAATGATTTCACCATTTGGTTTGAGAAATTTCTAACTCAGGGTTGGAAGAGGGTTTGCACTAGCCTGATTCTCGCTGCAGCGAGAAACTCTTGGATAGTTCCAAAATCCTAGTGCAGGGCTTTCACTTTGACAACAATTTTGACCACCTTCCGATTAGAACAAGGCAAAGTGGTAAACATTAAATTGTAGCCCAGTATCTTAGCTTTCTAATGGTCTAAAAATCATGTCAATTGGACTTCTGTAGTGGGAGATATGCTTGAAAAATCGAAGCATATGAAAACCAAGACTGCCTTTTTACTGCAATGGGAAAACCCTACGTTTGCTTGTCTTGCTTGGTCATTGCTGAAATCTTCATTCTATTTACTTCATGGTTTATCATGGATCTTGTAACATTAAGGGATTAAAAATTCAAAGTTTGAAATGAGGGGTTTTAACCAAAAATTTGACTAAATTGCATGGTTTTATCGTAAATGCATCATGTTTTCTAAAACATTCCTTATCGTTGCTTGTTCCTTTTTTATGTTTACTCATTGAGTTTATACTCACTCTTTTAAATTGCATAGTTTTAGATCTGTAGATAGTTGGGACCAAGACTAAGGCGTCCACTTGCATTCACTCTTGGTAGGTATCATGGCATTCGATAGCAGTACCCTCACCAAAGTCACTCCGCTGGTCGTCAGAAGTCTTTTATATGAGTCCATGTACGTTAAATGTGAATTGCTAGGAATCACTTGCCAACAATGCATGTATAGTTTGGAATGATGGTGCCATTATGAGATGGCTATGAATAACCTTATCTTGAGATCATACAAATGTAAATTTTTGGTATCGATGTTGTATTATGAAAATACATCTAGTTGCAAATTACAAATGTTGATCTAGTAATGGTGATGAAAAATTGAAGGGATGGTGAGTGGGATTACATAAAGAGGCTTGCTTGGGCTTAGTGGGCTACGACCATTAGGCCTATGCGTCGGTCATGGCCCAAAATTTGGGTCATGACAAAGTGTCTACTGTCTTTTGAGAAAATTTCAGAATTTTTCCTAAAGTTCCTGTATTCTTATATTTCTTCCAATCTCACAAAATCTTTCCTCATTTAGTAGTTTGGTGAAAATGTCAGCTAATTGTTGTAGAGTATTAACAAACTCAATCCTAATATCACATTTTATTACATGATCTCTAATAAAGTGATGCCTAATGTCAATATGCTTGGTCCTAGAATGCTGTACAGGATTTTTGAAATGTTGATTGCACTAGTATTATCACAATATATTGGAATGTTATGCATTTATATTCCATAGTCTTTTAGTTATTGTTTAATCCATAATATTTGAGCACAATAGCTGCCTAAAGATACATATTCGGCTTCAGCTGTAGAGAAAGCAACTGAATTTTGCTTTTTGCTTAACCATGACACAAGCATACTTCCTAAAAATTAGCAAGTTCCGCTAGTGCTCTTTCTATCTGTTTTGCTACCAGCAAAATCTGAATCTGAATATCCAACTAGACTAAAAGATGATTCTTTAGGATACCATATCTCTAAAGTTTGTAGATTTAAAAGATATCTAAAAATTCTTTTAATAATAGTCAAGTGTGATTCCTTGGGTTGAGATTGAAAATGAGCACACAAACATACACTAAATTGGATATCAGGCTTGCTGGCTCTTAAATAGAGTAATGATTCGATCATACCTCTATAGTGCTTTTGATCAACATCTTTTTCTTTTTCATCTACATCAAGTCTAGTGGATGGACTTATTGGTGTACAAATTGATTTCATCTTCAGCATATCAAATTTTTTGAGCATGTCTTGAATGTATCTTTCTTGGTTGATGAATATTCCTTTTTCACTTTGTTTGATTTGAAGGCCAAGAAAGTACTTCAGCTCACCCATCATACTCATCTCAAATTCCCCCTGCATAAAGCCAAGAAAGTACTTATTGGTGTGCAAAATTCTTGCATAAAGCCTCATTAGTTGCACCAGACATAATGTCATCCACTTAAATTTGAACAACAATTAAATCATTTAAGTATCTTTTGATAAACAATGTTATATCAATACTACCTCTAACATAACCTTTTTCAACCAGAAATTTTGAAAGCCTCTCATACCAAGCTCTAGGAGCTTGTTTCAATCCATACAAGGCTTTATAAAGTTTGAAAACATGATCTGGTTTTTCAAAGTCTTCAAATCCAGGAGGTTGTTCAGTATATATTTCCTCTTGAATAAAGCTTTAAAAATGCACCTTTTACATCCATTTGGAACAATTTAAAATTCATAAAGCATGCAAAAGCAAGCAACAGCCTTATGGCTTCTATCCTAGCTACCGGTGCAAAGGTCTCATCATGGTCAATTCCTTCCTCTTGGTTGTATCCTTGTGCTACCAACCTAGCTTTATTACTAACTACATTTCCTTGCTCATCTACCTTATTCCTAAACACCCATTTTGTGCCGACAATAGGGTGGTTTAAAGGCCTAGAAACTAATGACCACATATGGTTTCTTTTGAACTGATCAAGTTCCTCTTGCATGGCTATTATCCAACTTTCCTCTTTTTTTGCCTCCTCAAAGTTTTTAGGCTCAATTTGAGAGATAAATGCTGAAAACTCACATGTCTCTCTAGTTGCTATTCTATTTTTAACTCCATGAGAAATGCCACCTATGATTTGCTCTTATGGGTGATCCTTGATGTACCTCTTGCTCTTTGGAAGATCATGATGTTGATTTTCAGTCCTTTACAAGGTTTCTAAAGGTGGAGGTTCTGTTTCTCTACCTAAGGTATTTTCTTCACTATTTTTCTTATCATCTAAACTCATCTCTTCCATTTGTCTTTCAAGGACATCCGTATCATTTTCATCATAAAAAATTTCCTTGTGCAAGGTATTGGATTCATCAAAAATTACATGGATGGATTCTTCAACTGTTAAAGATCTTTTGTTGAAGACTCTATATAGGCTTTTGAGTTTAATGCATATCTTAAAAATATAGCTTCTTTATTCTTTGCATCAAACTTTCCTAAAGGCTATTTTCCATTGTTCAACACAAAGCATTTGCAGCCAAAGCTCCTAAGGTGAGAGATATTTGGTTTTTTACCTTTGTATAGCTCATATGGGGTCTTTGATATCATGGCTCTTATAGACACTCTATTAAGGATATAAGTTACTGTGTTAACAGCTTTTGCCCAAAAGTATTTAGGTAAATTATTCTCACATAGCATAGTTCGAGCCATTTCTTTCAAGGTTCGATTTTTCTTTTCTACAACTCTATTTTGCTGGGGTGTTTTAGGTGCAGAAAAATTATGATCCAACCTCTTTTCATTACAAAAATTCTTAAATCCATCTCCTTCAAACTCACCTTCATGATCACTTCTAATATTAACTATAGCTAGTCATTTTTCATTTTCAACCTTTCTACAATGACTTATGAATGTTGGTAGAGCATCATTCTTATGAGCAAGAAAATAGACCCAAGTGTACCTAAAGTAGTCATCAACTATTACAAAGCCATAAGATTTTCCTCCTAGACTAGTTGTACTTATTAGACCAAATAGATCAATGTGTAGCAATTCAAGAGGTCTAGATATGGAGACAACTTTCTTGGTTTAAAAGATGTTCTAGTTTATTTACCTAATTGACATGCATCACAAATTTGATCATCCTCGAGTTTAAGCTTAGGAAATCCTATAACTAGATTTTTCCTAATTAATTTTGACATGGTATGCATGTTCACATGTCCAAGTCTCCTATGCCATAGTTGACCATCATTTTCAACTTTTGCTACAAGACATGTTTCACAATCCATTTCAAGATTCTCGAGAAATACAACATACATATTTTTTATTCTTTTTCCTATAAATGAGACTTTGTTAGTACTTATATCTATCACTTTACATTTAGTTGAGTTAAAACATACCTTAAAACCTTCTTCGCATAATTGGCTAATACTCAATAAATTATGTTTCAAACCTTTAACCAAAAATACATGACTAATTTGAGTTTGGGAGTTCTTACCAACCGTTCCTATGCCATGAATTCTACCTTTTGAATCATCACCAAAGGATACGGTACCTCCCTTTTTTTTGTCTAACTAAGCAAATAGCATTTCATCTCCCGTCATATGCCTTGAGCAGCCAGTGTCCATATACCAAGGCTACTTTTTCTTTACTTGAGCTCTTAAACATGTATCTTTTGAGTGTAGCTCAACTTACAAAATAAATTTTTAAATTTTCTTAATAGGTACCCATACCTTGAAGGGTCCTTGATTGTTAGCAGCAACAAAAGATCCTTTTGGAACCCAAATTTTTTTAATTTTTTGCACATCTCTTTTTCTATAGCAATCATATGATAAATGACCAATTTTATCACAAATATAACACCTAACTGCTGCCTTAATGGAATTCTTCTGGAAGTATCCATTTCTTTTTGAAGTTTCATTTTTCAAACATTTGAGTGCAATATTTTCTTCACTTACCTTTTGTAATGCTTCAGTTTTGCTTTCCAATTCCAATTTTAGAGTTTCAAAATCTGTTTTTGAATATTCTAATTCAATTTGCAAAAAATTTCTTTGTTAAAAACAGAATCAAAGTCAAGTTCAATCTTTTCCAAATCTGATTCTAGGGATGTTGACTTTTTCTTTAAAGTCTTGTATTTCAAAACAAGTTTTTCAAATTTCTCATATAAACATTCATATTCATCTTGAAATTCATCAACAGAAATATTGCAAGGGGATGAGGATAACTTGGATTCATCATCCCGTGCCATCAAACACAAATTTGCTCTTTCTTTAGCTTTTTCTTCCTTAACTTCAGAACTTGAAGTATCGTTATCTAACCAAGTAGCTGCCACCATTGCCTTATTTGATTTCTTGTTTTTCTTTGAAGTTTTTTCTTTCAGCAAGGGGCATTCGGACTTAAAATGTCCAAGTTTCTTGCATTCGAAGCATGTAAGCTCTTTCTTTTTATTGGAGTTATTTTTGTTTCTGGTTCTCCATAAAGAACCTTGATATCTTCTAAACCCTCTTTTAGCCAATCTTCTGTTCCTTCAGCCTATAAATCTCCTTGCAACTAGTGCCAATTCTTCATCATCATCATAGGATAACTCATCTAGTTTTTCTTCAAGAATGCTGGCTTTTAGGGCAATGCTCTTATTCTTTTCTTTTGCTTCTCTCCTATCTTCTTCTTCCTCTTCCTTAAGCTCTAGCTCACAAGTAAGGAGAGAACCACAAATTTCATCCAAAGTTATAACATTTAAGTCCTTGGCTTCTCGAATGGCTGTAACCTTAGGCTTTCAATTCTTGTGTAAGCTTTTAAAAAGTCTTTTAACAATTTCATGCTCGGGATTGGTTTGCCTAGCTGACTAAGTTTGTTTGTTTATAATGTTTGTGAATCTATCTAGCATGTTGGTGATATCTTCACCAGGCTCCATCTTAAATATTTCATAATTGGGGGTCAAGAGGGCTATCTTGGACTCTTTGACTTAAGAAGCCCTTTCATGGATAATCTTAAGTTTATCACACACCTGTTTTGTTATGGTACAACTTAATACTTTATTGAACTTAGTAGGGGTTAAAGCATAATGCAATGTATTGATTGCCTTAAAATTGGTTTAGACCTTTTTGGTTTCAACCTTGGTCCATTCAAACTTTAGCTTAGGGATCATCTCGTTGGTCACTACATTTAAAGTTGAGGGAGTGAATGGTCCACCAGTTATGATGTCCCACATCTCATAATCAATTGCTTTAATATATATTGACATCTAAATACTCCAATAAGGGTAATTTGAGCCATCAAACAGAGGTAGTCTGTTTGTTGATTATCCCTCAGCAACTATGGATTTTTTAAGAGCCATTTGGATCTTCGCAAAGGTGTTAGACCTTAATAACAAGGGTTAGGCTCTAATACCACTTGTTGGTCCTAAGTAAATGTGCTAGAAGGAAGGTAAATAGCACTTTTTGGCTCTTAGTAAGAGGATGACCTAATTTGAAAAGCAATGAAAAAGAAAACAGCGTAGATAATGCGCAGGGATTTAGAGTGATTCGGTCCAAGACTTACATCCACTACCTTGATTGTTCAACCAAGGATTTTCCAAACCAATTCACTATGAATGGTGAAATTCATAAGCTTTCACCAAGCTTTACAATAGTTTTTACTAGGCTTAACCAAAACCTTTCACAATAGTTTTTATTGGGATCAACTAAAACCCAACACTTAACTTTTCAAGGCTAAATTAGAACCTATGATCAATCAAGCAATCCTAGCTTGAATCAATACCTTAGAGTGACCCGCTCACTCTAAGAATACAAGGAGAAAAGTGATAAGAGTGTACCTATGATCACAAAGTTGATCTAAGTGGTACAAAGTGAGGTGCAAATCTCAATTACAAAAATAAAAGTTGAGTGCAGTAAATGAGCAAAGAGTATTTTCTGGTTTTTGAGCTCTTTTGGACTTGGAAGCCTTTAATCTACTTTTGTAGTCGTTGGAAGTCCTTTTTATGCTTGAAAAATCAGCTCTGATGTGGGTTAGACAGTTTTTACCTTTGAAAATAGTTTGGTAGTAGTTCTAGCCACTAATCTGTCTTCTAGTGCACAATTCAAATTTTCTAGTAGAATGCTCTTAGTCGACTAACTTATGTCTTAGTCAATTAAGTTGTCTCTGTTTTCTGTTTCTAGTTTCTAGCAGTGAGCACTTAGTCGACTAACTTACTTCTTGGTCGATTCCTTATTGATGTTAATATTTTAGAGCGTTTTGATAATGTTTTTCAAACCTGTCTTTCGTGCTCAATTTTTGATCACTGTTTAGTGAAAATTGGTGCAAAGTAAATAAATTGGGGTTCTAAACCCTTTAAGTGTTTAGATTATTGGTTGGATGAAAAAAAATTTTAGGAGCTTGTTAAGGATTTTTGGGATCAACCTGATAATGGTGTCAAAAGAGGGGTTGGGGTCTGGGAAAAACTCATAAATCTAAAGCTCAAAATTCAGGAATGGCAAAAGCAAAAATTTGGGAACACTTTTGAAAGAATCGGTCAGCTTGAAAAGGAGTTAAGTAACCTGAATCAGGGTTATCTGGTCAGTCATAATGAAGAGAACTTTCAAACTAATATAGTGGCTAAGAAAACAGAGCTCTAGAACCTGTATAGGATTCAAGAAAGGGAATATAAATAGAAATCTAAAATGAAGTGGGTCAATAAAGGGGATAGGAATACCAAATATTTCCATGGTATGGCTTCGGCTTGAGAGAGGAGTAATTATATTAACAAAGTCAAGGTTAAGGGGGGGTTTTTTGAAAATCTTGATGGTGTCAAGACTCTCAATGCTGCTTACTTTGAAAACTTGTACAAGTTGAATTGGGTGTTAGAAGTAACTGAACTGAACTATGGGTTGAGGCAGATTAGCTAAAGGGCAGCAGATGAGATGATAAGACCAATAACTGAAGATGAAGGATGGGAGATAGTTGATAGCTGTGATGGGGGTAAAGCTTAAGGTCTGATGGGTATAATATAAATTTTTTTAAGAAACAATGAAGGGTCATTAAAAGGAAGGTGATGGAGTTTGTCAACTCATTTTTCTCAACGGGTAAACTCGATGTTGGTGTCAACAACTCCTTTATCACGCTTATTCCAAAGGTTAGAAACCTAGTGGAAATGAAGGATTATTGACCTATCAGCTTGGTTGGAAGCCTTTACAAAATTGTGGCTAAACTCCTTACTAATAGAATCAAAGTGGTGATCGGTGAAGTGGTAGAAAATAACCAGTTTGCTTTTGTGAAAGGGAGGCAGTTGACATATACTGTTCTTGTTGCTAATGAGTTGATTAACTTGATCAAGAAAAAAGAAACTGGAGGGTTGATTATGAAAGTTGATTTCGAGAAGGCTTACGATTGCATTGATTGGGGGTTCCTTGACTTCATTATGTCAAAGATGGGGTTTCATGAAAAGTGGTGAAGATGGATTCATGAGTGCATCTCCACAACTTGAATGTCAGTTCTTGTGAATGGATCACCTACCAAAAATTTTTGCATGCAACGAGGTCTTCAACAAGGGTGTCTGTTGTCTCCTTTCTTGTTTAACTTGGTGGCTGAAGGTTTTAGTTGTCTGATGAAAATAGCTGAAACTAAAGGCTTCTGTAATGGTATTCAAGTTCGTAGGAACGGACTCACGGTGTTGCATCTCCAATTTGCTGATGACATCATGATCTTTTGTTATCCTAACCTTGAAGAAATAAGGAACATAAAAAAGGTACTAAAAATCTTCTAATTGATGTCGGGACTCAAGATTAACTTTGCCAAAAGTAGACTCATAGGGATTGATATGGAATCAGAGATTATTGAGGAATTGGCGTATGTGATAGGATGCAAAAATGACTCGCTACCCAATTCTTATTTAGGGCTTCCTCTTGGGGCCAAAGATCTAAGCAAGTGTGGAGGCTAGTTATTCGAAAATTCCAAAATAGACTTGTTGGCTAGTAATCCAAGTTGCTGTCTATGGGAGGACAGATCACTCTGAGGTCGGTGCTTTCTAACTTACTTATTTATCATATGTCCATTTTCTTTATGCCTATTAGAGTGTGCAATGAAATTCAAAAAATTTAACAAAGATTTCTCTGGGGAGGAAGTGAAAACAGAAGGAAAATTCATTATATAGGGTGGGATAAGGTGTGTAAACCAAAAAATGAAAGTGGACTTGGTATGGTTGATCTTCAGACAAAAAATAGGGCTTTGCTCAGTAAATGGGTTTGGAGGTATGGAAGAGAAAGAGAGAGTTTGTGGAGAAAAGTGGTGAGCAAAAAAAATGAGGAAAATGCAAAGTGTCTGCTACCTCAAGTGGTGATCTGAAAAAAAGTTTCATAGGTATGGAAAAATATTACAAAACCCTTATCCCCTACTAACTCTTTCTATATGCAGGTCCAACCCAATTTTGGTTTCGCTCTTGGAGATGGGGAGAATATTATATTTTGGTTTGATGAGTGGATCGAAAGTGTTTGTTTGAATGAGCCTTTCCCAAGAATTTATGCTTTGACTGACAACAAATGCAACACTGTCAAAGAGTTTGGTGAATGAGAAAATAGGATTTAGGAGTGAAGAGTGCAACTTATAAAAGATATTTTTGGACGGGAACAAGAGCAATATAACTCTTTCATTAATACTATTAGTGAGTTCTTCCTTTGCGAAAATATGAAGAACGAACTTGTGTGGAAGAAAACTACTAGTGGTGAATTTTTGGTTAAATCATTCTATCAAGATTATGGTGAGGCGGGAGGGACAACCCAAAGGGAATGGAAATGGGTTTGGGAGGGTATTGCACTGCACAAAACGAAAGCGCTTATCTAGCAACTCATGCATGGGAAGACAACAGTCAAAGGTGAATTAACAAAAAAGGGGATCATTAACGGTGCTGAGGCTTCATGTTCTTTGTGTAAAGACTCCATTGAAACTATTGACCACTTGTTTGTGGGGTGTATAAGTGTCAGAAGTCTATGGTAGGAATAGTGCAAAAAATGGGGTTTCGCTTGGGTTATGCTGGCTAGATTTAAGGAGCTGATGATTATGTGGAATGCTACTAAGGTGGTGTTGGGTAGTGACAAAATCTGGAAAACTACGGTGTTCGTTATAACTTGGACTATTTGGATTGGCAGAAATGAGGTGGTTTTTCACAACAAAGTATGGGATAAGGAGTTAATATGGGAGCTTATTAAACTTAGAGTTATCATATGGGTAAACGCTAGATGGCAGATTACATCAAGCTCTATCCTTGATATTTATAGATACCCTGTAGAGGGTTTCAATCAACTAAGAGAAAGGGATCCAAGACCTCAAACAGTATGGGAGAAACTTGAGGCGGGTAAGGTTAAATTTAATGTCGATAAAGCAGCGATTGAATGTCTAAGTGAAGCGGGTATTGGTGGGTTGCTTAGGAATGAAAAGGGGGAGATCTTGATTAGATTTTCCAAAACTATTGGCATGAGAGACTCAAATCTTGCTGAGTATTTAGGCATCAGGGAAGCTTTTATTCTTTTTTCTAACTCTATATGGGCAAACAACTACTCTCTCATTATTAAAAGTGATTCAAGGAATTTCCATCAAGTGGATTAATGATCCTTCAAAAACTCCTTTGAGGCTGAGAAAATGGGTGTTGCACATTGAAGTTTTCAAGAAAAGAGTAATCGATTAGAAGGCAAGGCATACGTTGAGAGAAGGAAATCGTGAAGCTGATCAGTTAGCTAAGGAGGGAGTGGGCAGAGAAGTTGATTTGATTGAGTTCCATTGCTCGATATGAGTATTCCCTTATCTTCGTAAGGGTTTTCGTTTCTCTTGTTTCTTTCTTCTTGTTTTTGCCTGTTGAGAATTTATGATAAAGATGAAGGTCGCGAATTCTTTGACATTGTTGTTGGTCTCCTTGTTAATGACTCCTTGGATTGCGGCATTTCCTCTTCCCAACCAAGATCTTTCTACTTTGGATAGTTTTTTTTGTCTTTTGTCACTTCTTTGGGATGTTTATAGTTTGTACAAATGATGAAGGATCAGGCCTTGAGCGTCCCCTGAATGTACCCTTACGAAAGTGCCACTGAAAGGTATTTCTTAATTTCATGAGTCTAGAGTTTATGTGTTGGGCACTGGATGATGGATTGAGAGTTGATTTCAATTAGGATTAATGTTGATGGCCTTTCTGAACAGGGTGAATGTTGTTCAAATAGTTTACTAGTATTTGTGTTAGTTTCATGGTTTTGCGTTGGTTATATTTTTTCCCCAACGTGTATGACTTCAAGTAGGAAGATTTAGGATTTTTGTTGCTTCAATTTGATGTAAAAGAAAGGTTCAAAGCGATGTGAGGAGTATGTTTGTTTTTTGAACCGGAGTATTGGGAGTGTATACTATTACAAATTAAGGGCATACCGACCAATATTCTTGTCGTTCGGCCTGGTTGCTTTCCATGGCTCTTGTAAAGGGGAAAACCAAATTCCCAGCTTCTTAATGATATTCATATTATAATTTTCAAAAAAAAAAATAGTTCTATACATCTAATTGATCAATGAATTGGTATGACTTTAATGCTTAAAACCATTAGAAGAAACCACGAACTTTTATTTTCTAGGAAGCATTAAGCTTGAAATTAAGAAAGAGATAACTAATGGCTAACAAGTAGAAGAAATATAGAACCATCAACTCATCATATAGAGAATTGCCCAAAAACTGTAATCATAATGCATATTTGTAGTTTGTTTATGTATCATACAAGAAACTTATTATTACAAGATTAATGACAACATCAAACACAGCTAAGCAACATTGATTGCAATTGTAGGCCATGATTGGAAGCCTAAAGTCTGCTAGTGATGTTAATGTTTCGCACTTTGGATGGCTTTGGAGTGGCATCTTTTGGGACAACAATGGTGAGCACACCATTTTCGACTTGGGCCTTGATCTGCTCGACCTTCACATTCTCTGGCAATTCAATATCCCGAGAGAATTCACCTTTCCCTGTCCCTCTCTCGGCTCCATGCCAGACAGTGTCTTTTGCATGGCTCTCCTCTTTAACACCCTCTCCTTTGATATGCAAAACATTTCCATCTTCTACCTGCACTTTTATGTTCTCTTTGTTGTATCCTGTTCACAGCAAAACTTTGATGGGGAAAATCACTCAACCTACACAAACATAATTTGCTTGAGATTAAAGAGAGGAAGTGTGGTGGGAACCTGGGACGTTGATCTTGAAGATGTGGGCACTTGGGGATTCGAGCCAATCCATCAGAGCGGTAGATCCAGACCATTCACGAAAGACTGGAGGGCTCCAGAAAAGGCGCCTTAAAGGGTACCCGAATAGACCATCAGCCATGGCTTTTGTCTGTCTCAACTCTATGATCAGGTGGAATGCGTACAGCAAATAGACAGCAAGGAAGGGTTGAGTTATGAAGGGTGTTGAAGGGATAAGGAGGGTGTAGAATATCCAGAATCTTCTTGGGCCTCTGTTTTATGGCATCATTACTAGACTGATCGGGGGATCTCAAAGGGGTGGGTTTGGGGGCCCTCAGGAAATTAATAAAAGAATTTATTTATTATTTAATAAAATTACATCGTCATTTTATTTTATGTATTTGGATATATTAATTGGACGAGTGAATAAAAATCGTTAATGATGAGATTTTTCAAAAAAAAATTATGACAACGATTTTTTTTGAAAGATTTTGAAATGAGAAAATATTTTTAAAATTTTATATTACAAAAAAATGTAAAAAAAAATCAATTAATATTTAATATAATGAACAAATATTAATTCAAGAAAAAAAGAGATAATTAAACAGAAAACAATAACAAAAAAACAATGTTAACGGGCAAATGGTGTTGTTCTCCCCTTCTTATCGTCCTCCTCTTTGCCTTTTTTTTTTTAATTTTTTTCTTTCTATGCCCTTCTTGTTAGATATTCTTATAAAATCAATATAAAGATTTATATTTTTTATTTTTATATTTTATCAAAATTTAATTATAATAATTTAGTTTTGATAAAAAAATAATATTATAATTCGTGTATAATTTTATAAAATGAATTAAATTCTAATATCATATGTGAATTTAAAAATGTAAGACTGTGTAAAAAATCTTTAATATTATCATGGGTAAGAGTAATGATCCATTATGTAAAAAGATAAAACTAGGTTTCCTTTCCTATCTACAAAGATCTTAATGTACCGAATTCTAACAATTTATCTAATTAAATATTATTTTCGTTATAAAATCATATATAAAAAATTATGTACATTTTCTTATTCTAGATTCATAATAAGTCTTGAACTAATATAAATTATTATATATAAAATCTATAGCCTCTCTCTCATTCTCTTTCTTTCTTTCTCCTAGTTCAAAGGGGAAAAAACATCTGGATTTGAAAAAGAAAAAAATGGTCATGTCATGTGTTGAAAGGAGGATGGGCATGTTGGCCCCAAAGGCCCATTTGGGTTAGCTTTTGTATAAAAAATAGTAAGTACAGGTAGAGGGATTTGATGAGGCCCATCGAGGACATAGGAGGAGATAGCTAGAAGAAACGATTAGGTGGATAAATAAATTGTCAAGTCTTAATAATTTTTTTAGCACAACTCTTTATTAACTAATAATAAAATTTATCTCATCTTATAAACAAGAAAAGATTTTTAATTCCATTGAGTCAATCTTTTTTAAAAAAAATTATTTCAAACGTAATATTAATCGACAATAAAATTTTCAAATCTTACAAACGAAATTAAAATAATATCAAATGTTCATTTAATTATTATAAAAATTTATTAATTTCTTCAAATATACACTAATAAGACATGTATGTAGCAACTCTTTAATCTCAAAAGAGAAAATGCTTGCTAAGACATTATAAGTTATAATATATCGATCAACTTGTATTGTTTTTTTTTTTTTTAATATAGTAGGGCATTGTAATGTACATATATGGTAAGGAGAATTATAACCTTAATTTTACAACTAAACATGAATATTGCGATGTTACTAATGATTAAAAGAGGAAACTTAGGGGAAAGTAAACCAGAAGATGAACAAATACAATCTGAAAAGGGGACATCGTTGGCACCTTTACAAAAAGAATATAAAATGCCATTTCTTTTCTCACATTAAGACAACCCAACTTTGTTTAAGTGGAATCTTAGCCTCTTTTTTCCACCCCTTTTAAACTTTGTACTGAGTGCGTGCCCCCCATTCCACGTCTTGCCATCTTTCCTTCGGTTTCCTTTTGGAGAGTAATAATTTAATAATTTTATATAAATAAAATAAAGAAAAACCCAACAAAAAGAAGGCTCAAAGGTAGGAGAAAGTGGAATATCATGGAGGAAAAAGGGGAGCAAATGAATCGACCAAAAGCAAAATGGCCATGAGCCTTGAGATCCATGCCATCACCTTCTGATAAAGTTGGAAATGTTATTTTCCTGGATTCCCAAATAAATCCAATCCAAAGAATCATGTTAGTATATCTCTTTGAATCAAATAATATTAGGTATATCAATCATATCCCACACGCACTTGAACATTTATTGATTGATGCATAATTTTTATTAAAAACTAAACTTTAAATTCCCTTTTTCTCAATTTTTTTTTTTTTTGAAAATCATACCCTTACACCTTCCAAATAAAAAGTTTTGAGTAATGCAAAACCCAAAGTCATCAAGGCAAAAGAAGGAACAATCAACATTTTAGGATGCTTACCATTTCTGTCCAACACTTTTCTTAGGAAAGCAAGAAATATGATGAGAAGAGCGATCCCAGCCAATAATCCAATGATAATTGCGAATGTCTTCTCACCGTCGTTGATAGATTTATCTAAAATGCCAATCAAACATAAGAAATTCAGGAATTGATCATGGGATGTCAATCATGGTTACATGAGAATTAATTGTGTGTATATTATTATTAATTAGTAATAGATAAAGCTTTAACACTATGAATTAGACCCATTTGTGAGGCAATTTTTTGAATGATATATAGTTTGGTTAAGCCTATTTCCGCTTATCTGAGTTTGGGGATCTACTTACCATTGTGGGATTTAGCATAGTAGTGATCCCCCGCACCCGCAGTGGAGAACCTAGCATAGCACTTGCCCAAGAACATGTCACCGTAAGCAGCGGCTCCGCATTCGCTTTTCAGCCGTCCGATTGCTTCTGACAAACAATCCTGGCATTCTCCGACGCTGAGGTCCCCTACACATTGGGCCAAACCCTGGACTTCCCCTGACCCACCCACCCTGAATGGTCCACCAGCGCTCATCAGTCCAGCCATCACTGCGTCTCTGCGCCCCACAATCTCCGACTCCTTCTTGTACTCCACCGACGGCCCGCACTTTTTGAGCACCACGTTCTTATCCTCAACTCCCACGAACGTGGCGTTATCGTACTTGACGAAGCAGCCTTCGAGCTGCACCGCGGCCCCACATGTGGTTGGGCACAAGGAACCGGTTTGGCTCACTGCGCGGGCAACGCAGGTGGCGCAGTCCGGCATCGACAGGTCTCCTCGACACTGGTAAAGCCCGTACACGACGTCCTGTGGACTTGAGCCCATGATGGTGTAGTTGTTGTAGGAGGAATAGGTGGCAGAGTTTACGAGGGAAGTGAGGAGGGAATCGAGGTTGGACTCGTAGGGTGAGTGGGGTGTGTATTTCTGCTGGGTGCAGCCTCCAAACACCAATGAATCTGTATCTGAGGACAAAGCAAGCGTTCGGAGGCAGAGAGAGGAGAAGGAGATAAGGAAAATGGTGAGGGAGAGGGAGAGGGAGAGCGGAGAGCTTGCCATTCTGGCTATGAAGCTCAGGGGAAAGAGAAGGATAGATAGGGATCCGAGGGGACTGCCTTGAGCTATACTTAAAGCCATGCTTAGAGACTAGACTAGAAAGGCTTTCTTGGATTAACCCACTACTCAGAACACTGCCATCTGAGCTTCGATAAACAGCAGTCTCACCTTTATTTATTTTAATTTCCAGGAGGTTAATTTAAGACAGCAGTTTTCTCTTTGTTGCCAACACTATCTATTCTATTCCTAATTCCCTTCCCTCCCAAGTCCCAACCCAAAAAACACATAAAACTGTTGCTACTGTTTTCCTGTACTTTTCTTACTTTTGAAAAAAAAATATATTCTTTTTGTCCCATAAATAGGGTATTAATTCGATTTTGAATTTTTTTTTTCTAAATATGATCCTAATTATTATAAATAAGTTATTAAATTAAATTTGACATAATACTTAAAAAAACTAGAAATTATTCACGAAAATTTAAATAAGTACTTATTCTTTATTAGGTTCTATCAAAATCTATATATTTTTATTTTAAGTAAAATAGCTCCTCATAACTAATTCTTATTAGTCAAGTCTACACTTATCATTTTAATGCCTCTTGGTGTTGATGTAGTATACTAACATATAATAATAGATGATTACATGACATTTGTTGTCTCGATGTTAGCATCATATTATATAAAAAAAATAAATTATATTTTAACTAATAACTATTAATCAACTTTTAATATGTATTTTATCAAAAATAAAAATATAAGAATTTGATTGCATACAATAAAAATAAAAAAAAATTTAAATAGTTTGAGAACTTTTTAAAGCATTATATCATTAAATTTTAATCAATAAATCTTTGAGAACTAATCTATTCATCTTTATAAAATATTTTTCTAATCTTAATTAACCATGATTTATAAATAAATAACAATCAAATTTAAAAAAACTTGGTTGAAAATATATTAAATTCAAACAATAATTAGAAGGTGTCTAGGGAGTTAAGAAAAAAGGGTCATTTCTCTATTTATTTACTCTGTCTCAGTGCACTCTTGGACTGAGTGATATAATGCTATGTAACTTCCTAGTGTGACCTCCATAAGTCAAAGCATGCATATGATACTTCGTATTTTAAAGAGGAAATTGTGAAAAATGACCTTCATAGTAAAGTGACTTAAAAAATGACCGTCTCTATAATTTTAACTGTTTTTAGTCAATTTTTAGTACGACTTGGCAAAAATACCCTTTAATCCAATTAATCCAAATGAAGGAGCGTCTCAGTTTCTTTTTTCTACTCTCCCGCCATTCAGCTTAAAATTTCAAAATTAAATCTCGATTTAGATTTAGCTATCCCTCCGTTCAGCTCTCCAACACCATTGAGGTCTATATCGGCAGCCAACTTTCTCACGATCCCAAAGTGCAGAGATGACATCAAGGTATTTGTTATGGGTTTTTGCGTTTTTTTAGGGTTATTCATAGAACGAAAAAGTTGATGGGTAAATTATATGAGATTGGAAACTTAAATCTGGGTAGGGGTAGTGAAAGCAATCAGTTTATAGGTGATGCGTGAATATTTGTTAGGCATTGAGTCACTGGATATTAGGGTGTGTGATTGGATATTAGGAATCGTTACCTGTTTATTTGGCATTAGGTACCTGAATATTTGTTGAGCATTGCGTAAGTTCTTTATAGGCATTATGTGACTGAATATATGCTGAGCGTTACGTGACAGGTACTACGTGACTGAATATTACCTGACTGAATATTTGTTGAGATGACGTGAGTTCTTTATAGGCATTACGTGACTAAATATTTGTTAGCGTTGTGTGATAGGCGTTACATGATTGAATATTTGTTAGCGTTGCATGACAGGCGTTATGTGATTGAATATTTGTTGAGCATTGTGTGACCTGTTTGTAGGCATTACATGACTTTAGCTACCTAATGCTAAAGGTGATTCTCTACTGATTATCTTTAATAACCTAATAAGCTCTAATGTAATTCTTGAAGTTTATATATAATTTCATACTTGTATAGTAGCAATAGCATTAGATTTTGGTTGGTTTACCATGATGCTTGAATTAAAAAAAAAAAGAGAAAAGAGGAAACGATAACGAATTTCTTGAAAAAGAAAAAAGAGGTAACATTAAAATCCTTTTTAATTAGTGAAAAAGAGAGAAAATCTTTAAGCTGCTTTTTGTTAAGAATTTATTGGAAAATGATGTTTGGCCTAGCTTTTGCTTTTAAGAGGTAGATAAGATGAAAGGGCAAGCCGAACAGGTACTTAATAACCAATTCAGCCCCCCTTCATTGCACTGATATGGTTGTAGAAAACGAAAAGTCAACTTTCATGCCTATAAATAAAGGGAACCATTAACCATTTGAATCAAATTCAATTATCTTAATCAATCTCAGATAATTGAAAAATGACGTCCAAAGATCCAAGAGTCGAGAAGGGGAAAGAGGTAGCCTCCGAAGAGGAGGAGGTGCCTTTGAGTGTGAAGGACCAGTTGCACATATTCCAGCAGGAGATGCAAGTCCTCATTAACAACCTGATGCAAAGGATTTTTGACTTGGAGGTTGCCATCTTGAGCAACGAATAGATTCTCGTCGAGATAAAGTTCGAAGTAGATGAACTTATGAAGAAATGAACTATGGTTCATTTTTTTTTGTATCATCTCCTTGTATTTTCAGGGGGGTCTTTTTAATAAAATTTGAATAAAATTTATAGCAATTTTTATTTTCATTGAGCACATATTTTCTTGAATTATTTTCTTTGTTTAAGTTATATTATGTTGAATAACTTTGTGAGTGGATGTTAGGCATTGGGTGACCTATTATTAGGTATTGGGAAAGTGGGTTATAAGCGGTGCGTGAATTGTGCAATGCATATCTTCTGTTGAGACATTGCATTAGTGGTTTGTATGTATATGGAATAGAGTACTTATGGTGACGTGTTGTTATGTATTGCGTGACGTTGGGCCAGTACGTGACTGTTTAAGTTGGCATAACGTGAGTGGATATTAGGCATCGATTGACTTATTATTAGGTATTGAGAGACTGGTGGTGCGTGACTTGTGTAATTCACCTCTTGTTTTGAGGCTTATTATTCATTGAGTGACTTATTCTTAGGTGTTGCAAGCCTGGTGGTGCGTGACTGACTTGTGCAATTCATGTGTTATTTTGAGGCTTTTGTTCAGTAGTTTTTTAGACAGTACGTGACTGGTTTTTATATATTGCATTACCTGTTGTAGCGAGAGTGGTGGCGCGTGACTTGTGCAATTCATGTGTTGTTTTGAAGCTTTTATTCAGTAGTTTCTTAGGCTTGCGTGACTAGTTTTTATATATTGCATTACCTGTTATAGCGTGAGTGGTGGCGCGTGACTTGTGCAATTCATGTGTTGTTTAGAGGCTTTTGTTCAGTAGTTTTTTAAGCTTGCATGACTGGTTTTTATATATTACGTTACCTATTGTTATGTATTGCGAGAGTGGTGGCATGTGACTTGTGCAATTCATGTGTTGTTTTGAGACTTTTGTTCAGTAGTTTTTTAGGCTTGCGTGACTAGTTTTTATATATTAAGTGACCTGTTGTTATATATTGCGAGAGCGGTGGCGCATAACTTGTGCAATTTACCTCTTGTTTAGGGCGCTTGTTCACTAGTTATTAGGAATTTGCATTAATATGTATTAGACATTACGACACTTAATTTCTGTTAAATTTTTGTGGCCATCCAAATGTGACTTAAGCATTGCGTAAGTGGTTTCTATGCATTAAGGGGCTATTTTTGATAAATTGACTGATCATGACACTTTTTTTCTGTTAAATTTTAGCGACCTACCAAATGTGAAGCTTATGATTACATACGGTGGTCATTGGGTCGATGACACTTACAAGGGTGGTGAGACACGAGTGAGGGGTGTTGGGAGTGATTTGTCATTTTCGGGACTAGTGAAGCTGGTTGAAGACGTTGTTGGGGTCAACTCACATAATAATGAAATCGAGCTACATGCATCACTCAGCCATGCCGTAGGGGTTTCGCACGCAGTTATTAGGGATGATGAAGATGTAGCAAGTATTTTGCGAAATGATAGGGCAGTTGTTGTGTTTGTGACAGTTAAGGCAGGAAATGCAAACGATATTCCACATGAGCATGGTATCCAACATAGTAATCACCAAGAACAGAATGTTAATTATTCTGATATACCACACCATGCATTTCCTAACAAACAACCATGGCAATCACGTTTGATGTATCCTCATGAGTTTCAGCAGCCCAACGCACACATAAGGTGTCTGCAAATGATATATGCACAATTCTGATCGAAATATGCATCGAACAAAATACTTGGTACTTTGCAACAAACACAACTGTCGCTCGAAAATGAATTGGGTCCATTGTCATTAGCAAATGACACTGTGATGGTTGTGAGTGATGACGATGCATCTGATCAAATTGAAAATGATGTTGAAGAGGACGACACAGCGGATCGAAACGATGAGTTATGTTATGACTGTGAAGATGATTACGTTGGTGGACATGAAGATCATTCAGAGGACGACAGGGTTGAGCAGACTAACATTCTCGATTGTAATCATGCAGATGGCGGTACAGGTCATACCACAACTGTTGTGTTATAAGAGGTTAAGTTGGACGACCATGGCAAAACCGTTGAATTAGAAGATGTTGAGGGTGCGGACCCTATTTACGAGAATGCCATTGCACTTGACAATGACATTCGTTCGCCTGATGACAATGATCAAGAAAGGGTAAATACAGGGGTATCTTGTTAATGGATTATTCCCGGGCTAGATATGATATCCTTCTAAACAGTTGGGTGTGAGGAATCTAGATTAATGGACAACCACTTATATCACGAAAAAGTGTTTTTATCGAAGACTAAATTGAAACGAGCTTTGAGCATATTGGCACTAAAAGAGCATTTTGAGTTTAGAGTTAAAAAGTCATGTCATGCTCGTTTTGAGGTTGGTTGTAAGGATAAGGCACGCAAGTTTGCTTTGCGTGCAATGAAGTTGCCTGAGTGAGAATATTGGCAAGTTCGGATGTTACAGAAGGTACACACGTGTACTGTCGATGGTTTGCAATATGGGTACCGAACTGTGAGCGAGAGGGTAATTGGTGAGCTTATCTCCAGAAGGGTGCAAGGAAATTGTGTAACCTCATTGAGACCAAAGGAAATAATGGAAGAGATGAATCGTAAGTGGGGATTGAAATGCCTATATGGTAAGGCCTGGCAAATGAAGGAGTACGTGGAAAGTCTTGTGTTCGGTCCGCCGAAAGAGTCATTCCAACTTCTCCCCTCGTATTTTCACATGTTGGAACGTGAAAATCTCGGTACTGTCACATGTGTCGCTACTAATGGGAAACAACGATTCAAATATTGTTTATGGGTGTTCGGGTCATGTATTCAGGGGTTCAGGGTTGTAATGCGGCTTGTAGTCGCTATCGATGCCACACATCTGAAAGACAGATTCAAGGGTATTCTATTTGTGGCGGTATGCAAAGATGTAAATGAGCAGATACATCCACTTGCATTTGGCATTAGCCACGTCGAAGATGAAGAGTCTTGGTCGTGATTTCTTAACCAATGGCGTCGTGCGATTGGTTGTCCTGAAAATGCAATGTTCATTTCTGATTAGTATCTTGGCATTAAGAATGCAGTTGAGAAAGTGTACAAGGACGCTTATCACGGTCTATGCAATTACCACTTAGGGAAAAATGTTAAAAACAGGTTCAAGCGTGAAGATGTTGTAGCGATTTTCACCATGGCCGCCAGCTGCTATAGGGTTGTTGATTTTGACAGACATATGAATCAGCTGAAACAACTTTGCAAACCTGCTTATGACAACCTTATGAGATTAGGCCCTGAGAGATGGGCACGTGCACGGTCACTAGTAAAGTGATACAAGCTAATGACATCCAACATTGCAGAGTGTATTAACTCCAACCTGAGGCATGCAAGAAAAATGCCAATAACGGTATTGATCGAGTGCATCAGAGGCATGTTTCAACATTGGTTCCATGACCGGTACAATGAGGCATTGAATTTGACCACGCCCCTCAGCCCTTAAGCTACCGATCTATTGAACAGACGGTTCAATGAAACATGTGACTTTTCCATACAAGTAATCGATCGGGTGGAGTTTCAAGTTATAGGCAAGAGTAAGGATAAAGTGGTGAACTTCTCCACTAAGGAGTGTTCATACAGTGAGTTCCAGTCCGATCTACTCCCCTGCACGCATGCCATGGTGGGAATAAGGTATGAGCAATCATGTTTTGTTATATTGTGCATGATGAATCGAATTTTTACATTGTTCGCTAATTGTGATTTCATTATTTTGGCAGTAAGTGCAAACATGCAGCCATTGAATTCTGCTCGGACTATTACAAGACTCGATCTTGGGCAGAGGGTATGTGGTTCTCATTCACCAAGTTAGGCATCCCAGTGAGTGGGACATCCTTGATGACATTCAACAAATTGTCGTTTTGCCATTAAGTTGGTGAGGTCAAGCGGGAAGACTTAGGAGGAAAAGGATTCCATCAGTCGGGGAAAGTAGTGGACAACGTAGATGTTCACAACGCAAGAGCTATGGTCATAATAAACAAAATTACCGGACTCCGTTTGCATATCTACCAACAAACAGGGAAACATCATTTGCCCAATCGATGGCTCGATGACGTCGACCTAAGGCATGTGCAATTTACAGACAACCCGAGCACACACGAAACCACTGTCCAATGCGGACTACAAACTCTGATAACGTTATAAGTGTTGTACCTGAAGATAGTGGCCCTTTAGGCGTCAGTTGTTAGAAATTGTTTCGAACTGGCCATTGATATTTGCATTGAATAATACTATTTTAACTTGAGTTCGACAGAGTTTGAATGTAAAGTAAGATATACAAGATGTCCATATTGAAGAGAAAAACCTTATGTTAGTGATGCACTACCATGGTCTAGTTAGGGAACAAAAGATGTCATTCCTATGAAAACCTTGGACAATTCTTCCAAATATTCAGGCTGGGAACAACAAAAGTCACCAGAATATTATGAAGATTGGGGCTCTCTTAATGAGTCAAATCAACCAGCAAGTTCAATTGGCTGGGATACACCAAATTGTTTGGGTAGCACTCAAAGTGAAAAACAACATTAATCACGTGACAGTGTAGGGGCTCACGTCGTTGGGCTTCAGATGCTGGTAAGAATAATCATCCTTCAAAGTCAACTGGACTCATGAATGATGATTCCAGTATGGCTGTAATGTACACTGCTACAACACAAAGATTAGATATGTTTATTTCTAAGCAAGAAGATATTCTCTCACATTATAAGGCGTTTTTGAAGTCACTTTACTATGAAGGTCATTTCCCACAATTTTCACTTATAAATATATCGATAGCTGCAGTTTCATCTTCCAACAGTTCCAAACTTAGTTAAGGGTGAAGAGAAGTTGAACCACTAAAGCTGAGGAAAGCTTGAGGGTGACTTATTTTCGATTTTTGACATCCAGCTAGTGAGAGAAAGTATTAAGGAAAGACTTTTGAAGATCTTTGAGGTGAAAAAGCGAAAGAACACAAAGAATCCTATGAAAGTTATGAAGGTTTGAAAAAGTGTATCAAAGCATGAGAATTGAAGTTACTTTGAGAAAATTATGGAGGTTTCAAGGGATGGCTTCCATGTAATATGAAAAATGTTTATTGAGGAAGAAGGATGGGAAGAAGAAGACATTGAGTTCAAGAAGAAGAAGAATTGCATGAATATTTGTTATGCATTGAGTCACTGGATATTAGGGTGTGTGACTGGATATTAAGAATCGTTACCTGTTTATTTGGCATTAGGTGCCTGAATATTATGTGACTGGAAACTTAAATCTGGATGGGGGTAGCGAAAGCAATCAATTTATAGGCGATGCGTGAATATTTGTTATGCATTGAGTCACTGAATATTAGGGTGTGTGATTGGATATTAGGAATCGTTACCTGTTTATTTGGTATTAGGTGCTTGAATATTACATGATTGGAAACTTAAATCTGGGTGGGGGTAGTGAAAGCAATCAGTTTATAGGCGATGCGTGAATATTTGTTATGCATTGAGTCACTGAAATCAGGGTGTGTGACTGGGTATTAGGAATTCGTTACTTGTTTATTTGGCATTAGGTGCCTGAATATTTGTTGAGCATTGCGTGAGTTTTTATAGGCATTACGTGACTGAATATATGTTGAGCGTTGCGTGACAGGTAATACGTGATTGAATATTACCTGACTGAATATTTGTTGAGCATTGTGTGAGTTCTTTATAGGCATTACGTGATTGAATATTTGTTGAGCATTGGGTGACAGGTATTACGTAATTGAATATTACCTGACTGAATATTTGTTGAGCATTACGTGAGTTCTTTATAGGCATTACGTGACTGAATATTTGTTGAGGGTTGCGTGACAGGTATTACATGATTGAAAATTCTTTTTGATTAGTGACAAAGAGAGAAAACCTTTAAGCTGTTTTTTGTTAAAAATTTCTTGAAAAATGATGTTTGGCCTGACTTTTGCTTTTAAGAGGTAGATAAGATGAAAGGGCAGGCCGAACAGGTACTTAATAACCAATTCAGCCCCCATTCATTACACTGATATGGCTGTAGAAAATGAAAAGTCAGCTTTCATGCCTATAAATAAAGGAAACCATTAACCATTTGAATCAAATTCAATTATCTTAATCAATCTCAGATAATTGAAAAATGACGTCCAAAGATCCAAGAGTCAAGAAAGGGAAAAGGTCGCCTCCGAAGAGGAGGAGGTGCCTTTGAGTTTGAGGGACTAGTTGCATATATTCCAACAAAAAAGCAAGTCTAAAACACAAGATGTCTCTCTGAAAGTGGATGGAACTTGTATGAAAGAGCAAACTGAAATGTCTGGTTGAGAAATGAAAAGTAAGATACACAAGATGTCCATATGGAAGAAAAAACCTTCAAGTCCAATGGTGGGGCCGTTGGAACTAGTTGGGGAACAATTGAGGTCCAAAATAATTGAACATGGGACTTAAAGGTTTTCTCTTCCATATGGACATCTTGTGTATCTTACTTTTCATTTCCCAATAAGACAGTTCAGTTTGCTCTTTCATACAAGTTCCATCCACTTTCAAAGCAGCTATCGATATATTCATAAGCTATCGATACTCAGACAGGTCTAGAACAACTGAACGTTTATTTAAACAGAAGGATAAGAAGAAGACGAAAAAAAAGCTACTGGAAGTGAGGAGAAAATGCTGGAAAATATATGATATTTATCCTATAGTTGACTACAGTTCCCCTTATGTGCAAAAATGCCATTGCATAGTTGGATCATAAAATTTCAGTTAGAGTACTTAGCCCATTTGTTGGATCATCAAATTCATTGTACTCCTTCATAATTTGTTTTTCTTTGTAAACCATTAAATAAAGCATAAAATATTTAATAATATTTACGTGATTGATTTTGGCATCTTGCTTCATATTTTTGCTCAAAAAATGATGTATAGTAATAGTAATAGTTGTTCTTAATGTCGACCATTGTAATCAAAAAACATAAAGGTCATCAGGTAGCTTCCAACCATTTTTTTCATATTACAGTCTTCCCGTAGAGTTATGGTTTGATATTGTCGATGATGATTGGCTTACCCTTATTTGAAGAACATGACACAGAATAGGTGAGTCACACGATGCAAGCGTAACTAGTCACGCCATCCCATATCATCTAGTCACGCGATTCAATAAGAATTCATAACGTCACTCCATATATACTACTCACACGAATCGATATCAACTAGTAATGCAATTCTCTAATAGCCAGTCACGCGACTCAATTTTTCTACTCACGCGATTTTAGAATAAATACTCACGCCACTCCATAATAACTAGTAAGCCACTCCACATATATTACTCACGCGAGTCAATATAAACTAGTTACACGATTCCACAAAAAAGGCATGTCACGCATTTCCATATTAACTAGTAACGACACTCCATATTTACTACTAACGGGAGTAAATATCAAATACTCACACGATTCTAAATCTTAACGGTTCACGCGATCCATATTTACTACTCACACGATTCCAAGTGGATTAGTGACGAGATTCCCTATTAACTACTGACGTGATTCAAAATTTAGTACTCGCGTGACTCCATAACAAATACTCCCGCGAATCAATATCAACTGGTGACGCGATTCCATCCACACCATTCACGCAATTCAATAGCAACTGCTTACAACCCTATGTCACGCAATGCAATTCAACATGCCATATAGGCTATAAAGTAAAGAAGCAAATGGTGGTTGGCATATGCAAACGAATGAACGTTGTCATGTAAATTGTGTAAAATACTAATAGACTTTATGATATGAACAAGAAAAAAATAATGTTGTTCTTATTGGACGCGTATGTGTATCACATGAATGAATACAAAGAATAACATGTAAATGATACAACAAAGAATAATATGGAAATGATACCGAATAATGTTAATGTTAATTACAGAATGAAAAAAAAATAAATTAAAAAATTTAACAACTTGAGCTATTGGCAAAAATCTCAAGGGCAAACTTTGTTCGATGCCCTCTATGGCGTTTGCCTTTAGCGTCTGATCCTCCAAGCCAATCAACCACTGCAACAAGGCGATAACTTAATCCCCGCAACTGTGCAAATCTTACTGTATTGAGGTCTTCTCATTTAATCTATATTTCATCCGCATCAAACCTCACTTTTGACGGCACGAGCTGACAAAGTACCCCGCCTAGTGGCATATAATGGGAAACAATGATGTTAGTGGACTCATCTGCTTATCATGTAAGCCAGAATTCAGTGTTTCTTTTCGATCGTACGATGAGTCCACTAACATCATAGTCCATTTCAGCAAGTTAACATGCACTACCACCCAGTGGCCGTTCGAAAAGCACGATACGAGAATTGTGTCAACCTCATGCCATGGCAAACCCCATGGAGGTCTCCCACCCCATGCATACTCAAGCAGATCATTCGGCATAACCGCCTCACTCGGCTTGAATGTTTTCTCGGTGGGGGAAAGCTGCATTTTTTTGCTAAATTGGAGCAAAATAAGCTATCAATTATGTTATGCACAATAGTTAGATGCAATTAAGTAACCCTAAACCCCATTTTGAATAATTACAACTCAGTAAAACATAATATACTTACATAGAATGTGGTGTCAACGATCAATATTCTCTGCTTGTAGTGTTGTGGATGGTGCTCACGCACCCGCTTACACAACACACTGATGCATGCATCAATCTATTGGGTGTCCATCAACTCTGTCGGCATCTCCAATTGTCAAAAAAATTAGGGCCTTCTTGCCCTTCAATGCCCAGAATGTTAACCCTACAAATTTAAAATAGAGTTATATTAAAATTATATTATTATGGACTGTTTAATAAATATCCTAAAACCGTTAACCCTAATATGGTTACTGTTTTCATTTTACCTAGCTTGGTCATTTTTCAGGAAGGACTCATATCTGTCCTTCAAATCGTCTTTCGCTTTGCGTTGGACTAATAGCAGGTTAACGTATGGGTTTCGAAGGTATTTGCTGGCCAAGATCACAAGTGCATCTTCGGGCTCAAGTCGAGGTGGAGCCTCAACAAAAGGTCTGATTTCACCATGCGGGGGGGCCTCTGCTGGAGTTGGAACAGGAGCAGGACGAGCGAAAATTGTAGTTCCACTCCTCACAAGATGAGGTACCTCTTCGACCTCAAAAGGAAGAGGTGGAGCCTCGGGAGAAGATGTGGGCTAAGAATGTTGGGTTGCCTCTACCGGAGATGGGATAGGTGCAAGGTGATGTTCAATAGGGCTACCAGAAGGTGCGTTTCGACCTTAAACGATCAAAAAAATCAAACACATTAGAATAGTGTATACATCGTACATGTTATAACTCACGCGATGAATAACATAAAACCTCATACCTCAAAACGGTCGATTAATCGACTGACAATCCTATCCTCCAACCCTTGTAGTGAGTGCTGGATATGCTTATTCAGTGACTGCGTCTGCATCTGCATCGCTCGCTGGATCTCCAATTGCATTGACTGTTGAATCTTCAACTGCATTGACTGCATCTGCATCTGCGTCGCCTGCTGGATCTCTAACTGCATTGATTGCTAGATCTCTAACTGTATTGACTGCATCTACATCTGCATATTCGTCTACAATGACTAGAGGTCTTTCTTCCACTATGTCCACATTTTTTGCAGCTCTCCCTTAATGCTCGTAGTCATTTAAGGACGCAGCACCCGATTGCGTGGCTCAGCATGAGGGGCAGCACCTGAAGTAGGAGGAAGGGCAGCAGTAGAAGCAGAAAGAGGTGCAGCAGGAGTAGCAGTAGCAGGATATGCACCATGAAGAGTTGCAAGAGGAGAATGAAGTGCCTCAGCAACACCGAACTTAGAATGAACCTCCTCGTCCGTGGTGCGTCTCCGCTTAACGGCTCCTTGTATTGGACTTTTCCCTTTGTCGTCCATTATTTTCCTCCTTTGCTGGGGACCGAATTCTGGGCGACCCTCTAACTTCCATAATGGAATGCATTGCTGCCCCTAGGAGATATTGACCTCAATGTTCGCCCAGTATGCGGTCAATATCTCTTCTGCCGTTGGCTCCAATGTCCTCACTGCCCACAACTGTACCAAAACATACATTGCCATTAGGTATAACCCTTGCTACCCTATGACAATAAAAATACAAATTAATAAAATAAAATAAATATGGTTTCTTTACTCACCTTGCCCTCTCTCTCCAAACTTGCAATATTGGCGTGGAAGCTTGAAGGCCTCTCGTCACATTGCCATTTAAGCATTCTTAGCCAAACTTGTCTGGACTGCTACTGCCTTCCAAACAAGTTTCTGATTTCAGGTATTGCTTCCAACGCCCAAAACTACACATCAATTGTGTAACATTTTTACTCACCTCATAAATTCTTATGCGAAAAGAATAATGATAATGATAAACATTATGCTATGGCAAACTACTTGAAACGCCCATATGAATTCGTAGAGGTGGTAGTGCTTCTTCTCTGCTTCGCCCGCAGCAGGAGGTTCGAAACCCCTCATCAAGTAATCCACGGTCAGACTCCACACATATGTGCCCCATGGGAATGCATTCCACTCGTCGATGTTCTCGACCAGCGACAACAACCATGGAACCACAGATCGTCTGTAGTCTTAACTGAAAAAACATTGGTCGTGATCAAAACGAGCACCATCTTGCTCGCGTCTTCCTCCTACTAAAACTACCCTCCCTTGAACATATCTAAAACCTGTTGGATCTTCACCTCCTTCCTCGATCCCCAATATCTTAGGTGAATTCCTTCAAGAAAGACCTCATACCGATTGACAATGAGAGCCGGTAAGGGACCAAACTTCAGTCTTATCACTAGACAGAACTCCCTCTTAAAAAAACGGGCCTTCGTTTTTCCTATTACGAACCATAACTCTGCCTCTGTGGCGTCAGGTTCGTTGATTCTGCGCAGCATTAGATTGTGCACTAGACTGACACAGAATAAACTCTTGTCTACTTCGACATCCATCATGTGCCCAAAGCATGTTCTCTTAAGGTTTTCCAACTCGTTCACTTGACACAACATCTCACGCATCACGTGCAGAATGCGACCACTTACAATGGATGTTAATGCCCGCATTGAACCCCCACTAGTGCCTTGACACACAAAGCAAGGACTCCATGTTTTCCTGTTCTGTTCCTGTGCTGGCCATCTGCAACATAAAACAGATAACATTCCCATTTTAGTCATGTCAATACCATCATTGTAGATTAACAAAAAAACTAGAGGAATTTCTAAGAAATAACCCTCCTCATAAGCTCACTCAAAAAATAACCGTAATAATATTTTTAACTATTTTTAGACATCCCTGAAACAGAATAATTAATCCAAGTGTGGAGCATGGATTATTAAGTAAATCAATATATACACATTAAAGCATTATAGTTGACCCAAAATAATACAGAATGAACCCATGCAGTTATGACACTCGTGCAATTTCCTACAACAATAGTCACGTAATGCCTAATCAATTAGTCACGCAATTACTAACATTAAATCACGCAATGATTTATAAACAAGTTACGTAATTCTAAGAACAACTAATCGAATTACGCACACACTAACTGACACCATGCCTGAACAATATTCACGCAATAACATAGAAACCAATCACGCAATGACTTATCAATTAGTCATGCTAAGTTAAACCCTTTTTCAATCATGCAACCTTAACGTGACCTCATGCCAAAATCCACTCAAGCAAAAGGTGCCAACCACCTAAGCACGCCCTCATTCACACAATATCTAAACCCTCAATAAAATTCCTAACACATACATATCAACCAGTCACGCATGGCCGGTCACCTTTCCACCCAACAACACTAACAATACCACCTTCATGTTTATATTCAAAAATTTCAAACAATAAAAATATCAATATGAACGTGCAATATGTATAGGTTTATGCTCAAAAACCTTAACCCTAAACATGAACAATAACCATTATATCAAAAACCTCTACATGGTTCAAAATAAAATAAAATAATTCATAAAAAAATATTATACCTTTCTCAGCGTAATGTCAACTTCCTCACACTGCTCAATATGTGAACTATCTTTATGCGAATAAAAACCACCCCAAAAGGCTCCTACCACTGCCAAAATGCTCAGAAGTTGAACTGTAGTTGAGGAATGCTTTTGCAAACTTGCTTCTAAGGATATGTACGGTCTTTCGTTGAAAATCGAAGAGTTGTGATCCACATAAAGGACATACTTGACCTGTTAATATATTTCGGGTTAAGGCGCGGAGCCTAGCGAATGAGTCGGTTTCATTAAGGATAATTTTGTCTAATTTTTGTTTCTCTTGGCTAAAAATAGTTAAAATTATAAGGAGGATTATTCTCAAAAACGCCTTATGCCTGAGGCCCATTTATGAAAAATACTCTATTTTAAATGAAAAGGGATCTCGTTTTAATACGAGACTCAGCTTTACAAGCAACAACACTGTACTCACCTTTTTTCCTTTAACTTTTTCTTTTAATGTTTTTATCGGTGGGGAGAAGTGAAAGAAACGTTATTACTTTTGCTTTTACCAAACTCAAATTATTGAAAAAATTTAAACATATTTTTATCTTTTATTAATTTTAATTATATTTTTATATTTTTAATTTAAATTAAATAAATTCTTATAAATAATCATTATTAATTAAAATATTATTTATTATTTTTATATTCATGTGACACTAATATATAAGGTGAAATTATCATCTAGTCATTTAATGTCATATTATTATTCATTTTAACTAACGGTAATAAATTAATTGTTTATTATTATAATTTATTTAATTTAAAATAAAAATATAAAAATTATTAAACATAATAAAAAAATTATTTAAAATTTTTAAAATTATTCAAAGACTTGCTACTGCTTTTACTAAACTAATTAAGCAAGTTCGGCTTTTGCTTTAGACGAATTGCTTTCACCAACCAGAGATTCAAAAAGGAAAAAAATAAGCAAAATGATTGAGCCCTATCTCGTGTATAACTAGGAAGAGTGGATATCAGTGACGATGGAAATCCATAAATAAATAAATAAATTTATTCTCTTCTTGTCAGTTTTGCTGTTCCCAACTTAGTAAAAAGCCCTCACAGGAAAAAGCTCTGATGCCCTTTCTCTGTATTTTAGATTTGCAGCCTAAGGCTTTTTCCATAACTGTCGTAACGTGCGGGTCCAGAAACCCGACCGCTAGACGTGAATGTGAAAACTCTAAAAAATTTAAAATTAGGAGTCCCCACCAATCTTTTTTTACTAGGTGATTGCCCACCTATTGACTCGATTCTAATCGATAAAACTTTAAATTAATTTTAAGCCCACCGAAAGAATGAGAACCGGTCTACAACTTTCTGGATCTAGGTTCGGGAAGTACGGTTACGCCCGGGAAGGATTAGCACCCCTGGGACGCCCGCTCCATGAACGGTACCATTTTTAGATTATCCTATTGGGTTTTAATTTTTAATTTCACTATATTTCCTTAATTATTATTTTTTTATTTTATCTCCTATTTTACCTAAAATGGAATGCAAATGGGTGGTGAGATGAAATGCATGGCGTGAGATAAAAATATGTCAGACGAGTAACCTTTTATTGAGGATATTTTCGAATCCGCCCATCATACTGATGGAATCCGAAAGTATTCTCTCACCTAGAGAAATACCTTAGCAACCTGCCTTTGCAAGTTGACTAAGTAGATCTCATCATCGGGATAGTAGTTAGTGAGTAAAAAAAAGTATTTTATGAATGTAAATCCTAATACGCATAGAAGTCTTTTGTTAAAGATATTTATCCGGACCCTCCCATCGTATTGGTGTAACTCAGAGGTATCTTTTCACCTAGGGAGTTTACCGATGAAACTCGCCTTCACAAGCTTTCTCAAAAAGTCCCATCATCGGGGTTTAGACCTGTACACAAAATATATCTATATGCCATGACATTTAACAGTGCAACCATGGTACGTGATGCACTTGTAATCTTAATGTTTTTTTTTTTACTTTATTATTTTTTCTTGTGAGCATATATTCCATGACTAAATATCTTATATTTACTTATTGTTCCATTTTTATTTGGTTATGTATTTTGCCATGTAAGAGCTTATTTATTTTACTGTATGAAATTTTTCAAAATCATATTTTTAGATTAAGTATTTTTTTATTTCATAATTGTTACTTGTTTATATGTATATTATCCATTCTTTTTTGTGCTATTATTATTGTTAAAATACTTATTGTTATCATTAAGGCCTTATTTCTTTTGTTTGTATATTGTGATTAATTGATCATTAAGTATGTATAGTTTTTTATTTATTTAAGATTAGGAACATCGAAATTTCAAATCAAGGCCCTCCCATCGTACTGGTGGAGCCTTAATTTGAATTTCGAACCTAGAAAAAATTAGCCTGGGATTGCAACTCCTCGCGTCCCGACCAATTATCCCATCATCAGTATTGGTTATTTATCATTCCTATACATTTTATTACTATGTATATTTTATAAATATATATATTTTTTCGTTGGCATTATTTTTTTTAAAACTAGAAAAAGGGCAGTATTTATGTAATTCAGAACGTTTAGCTAAAGCAACTAAATCATCATCATTCTTAATTAAACATCAATTCTAAGAACCCACCAAAATCACACAACAAATTTGAGAAGAATATAAAAGGATTTACCTTCGTGGGTCAAATTAACCCAAATAGTCAACCCAACCTGCAGTCCGTTCCAAAGCACCATCCAGCCCTTTTGTCCAGCAGTCTTTAGTGTGCCAAAATGGCGCCGTTTGAAGGAGTGAAAATGAACCCTTTGTGGGTCCAAAAACAGCGTCATTTCAAAGTTATCCAACCCTCACTACAAAACCCCTTTTTTTCTCATTTACTTTTCATTTTCTCTCTTCTAGTTCTCTCTCTAGCCGTTGGCTTCTCAAACCTCTCTCTAAAAGCTTTCACCTTTTCTTTCAACCAAAACACTCCCTTTTACTCCCCATCGGTAGCACTTCTCGGATGGTCCCACTTCCGCCGCCGGCTACTCGACCAGCCCTTTGTCTTTTGTTGCCCGAATCGGGCTTTGCTCCCCTCGTCGATGTCGGTCGGATCTCCTCTCTCCGCCTCTTTCTTTTCACCGGTGGCAAGCTCAAACCCCTTTTCTCCTAGACGACGACAAACCCAGCTAATTTCCTCCTAATCGGAGGCAGTAGAAAACCTTAAACTTTCTTTCTTTGTCTGGCAGCAAACTTACAAACCATATCTCTTTTCCCACAACCGGCGGTACTAAAACCCCCTCCAAAGTTTCCCTAAAAACAAGCTACCAACCCCCC